>NW_027013031.1:213097-387839 GCF_036934945.1 Oncorhynchus masou masou
CTCCTCTCATCCCTCCTTCTCTCCTCCCTCTCTCTCCTCTCATCCCTCTCTCCCTCTCCTCCACTCATAGCCATTAACCCTCTCTCCTCCTCTCCTCCCTCTCTCCTCTCATCCCTCTCTCCCTCTCCTCCACTCATAGCCATTAACCCTCTCTCCTCCTCTCATCCCTCTCTCCTCTCATCCCTCTCTCCTCTCATCCCCCTCTCCTCTCTCCTCTCATCCCTCCTCCACTCCTCTTCAAACCCCTTATTAACCCTAGGTTAACCCTCTCTCCTTCTCTCCTCTCATCCCTCCTTCTCTCCTCTCATCCCCCTCTCCTCTCTCCTCTCATCCCTCCTTCTCTCCTCTCATCCCCCTCTCCTCTCATCCCTCTCTCCCTCTCCTCCACTCATAGCCATTAACCCTCTCTCCTTCTCTCCTCTCATCCTCCCTAATCCTTGTTAGGGTTCATCTGGGTCTGACAAACAGACTGGCTGTGAGCTCCACAATAATCTAACCTGCCTCACTCCCCAGCCTGTCTCATCCCCACACCTGTCTGAAATATGCAATAAACCCCCAAACTTCACCGCTCTCTCCATCTGTGTCCCTCCCCTACCACCATCCCTCTCTCTCTCTCCATCTCTGTCTCCCTCCCTACCTCCATCCCTCTCTCTCCATCTGTGTCCCTCCCTACCTCCATCCCTCTCTCTCCATCTTTGTATCCCTCCCTACCTCCATCCCTCTTTCTCTCCACCTGTGTCTCTTCCTACCTCCATCCCTCTCTCTCTCCATCTCTGTGTCCCTCCCTACCTCCATCCCTCTCTCTCCATCTCTGTGTCCCTCCCTACCTCCATCAGTCTCCCTCCCTACCTCCATCTCTCTCTCCCTCCAAACTTCACATCTCTACATCTGTCCCTCCCCTCCCTCCCTCCCCCCCTCCCTCCTGAACAGACAGACATAAGGTTGGGGATTGGTTACTATGGTTACTTTTCTGTTTATTTTTTCTCCCTGAATGAGTGAATCCCAACCGTCGTTAAACCTCCATAGAAACAAATGAAATCAAACTAAATGTTGAAGGTCAAATATGATGAAGACTGGACGTTGGTGGAACATAACAGATGACTGCACTCGCATGATGAGTGACCTCTGACCTGATGCCTTGAGGCTTTAGCTCAGTGGGCTACAGGACCGCGGCTCCCAGTACTGCAGTATGAGTGATCTCTGACCTGAGACCTGATGCCTTTAGCTCAGTGGGCTACAGGACCACGGCTCCCAGTACTGCAGTATGAGTGTGTTGGTAACAGTGGAGAGGTTGTTCGTTGTGTAAAGATGGAAGCAGAGTATTGTAACTGCCTGGCTACTAAACATTAATGACAAAATACTGTGTAAATAAGATTCTATTAAAGAAACTAAATTGAAAATAAAGTTGAGTTCCAACTTGTCTTTATTCTGGAGAAGAACTGGTGCAAATCATAATGGAGGGTTCATGAGAAACGCCTTAACATACACTACACATAGACATTTGTTAAAAACAAACATGCCCTGAATCTCATTGCTGATATGACATGTATAATTGAATGTTTTGTATACAGTATAAGATCTGACGTTTATTCAAATATATATTCTTCAACCTGTGTGTTTGGTTATGTTCTTTGTTAAATATG
The DNA here is from genome assembly GCF_036934945.1 of Oncorhynchus masou masou. Classification (NCBI taxonomy): domain Eukaryota; kingdom Metazoa; phylum Chordata; class Actinopteri; order Salmoniformes; family Salmonidae; genus Oncorhynchus; species Oncorhynchus masou. Next base: position 214,741 of record NW_027013031.1, read on the forward strand.
CATTTTAAATGTATCATTTAACTCCCGTATATGTTTGTATAAATGGAAAAGTTCAAGAAGAAACAAATAATGAACCGTAAGTAGGAACCTTGAGCGATGTACCTTGGTAATCAGGGGACTGACAACAACGACGGACCAGGAAGCGACATTTTAGAAATAGCAAGAAATGCAAAACGTTTATAAACTTTGAAATGCAGTCAGAATTCTAAAATTGTGTTCAACCAATATTTATCAGATTAGTCTCGTTTCGCAAGAAAGAGGGACCTTCCGTCCGCGCTAACATTGCTAGTAAGTTAAGTTAGACCATAGCGGTGTCGTCATTGTGCTCTCAGCCATGTGGGGAGAGATCGACCCTGTTCCCGAGCCCAGTCCGCCTGTCAGCGTTGAACCAGTGGCCTGCAGACAGCCAGACCCCCGGCAACCACAGCCCGATCCACAGCCCGATCCATGGCGACCACAGCCCGACCCCAGAGGAACCGGACCAGCTTCGAGCTGCTCTGAAACCGCCCACACCGAGGACGAGCCGCAGGACAACCAGGTGAGAAGCAGCAACAAGGAGGGAGATAGTGACGTAGAAACCAGATGTTACCAAAAATATTGATGACTTCGCCCCTTTCATCTGTGATGTTAATGTGTGAACTAGCTAGCTACCAACAGGCGAATGACAAGGAATTGGCGAAGACAAGTGCGCGTGTGTGTTTTCCCAGGCGGATCCCATCGGTGTGTGTGCCATGGTGGAGGTGGTGGCTGTGAGTGGTATTCAGGTGAAGAGCCAGCAGGTAGGTGAGGCAGAACTGACCGTAGCCCAGCGGAGAGAGGAGCTGCTGGGACAGTACCGGACCAAGCCCCTGGTGTTCCTGGAGCGATACCAGGTACCTCTTTTCTCGAACCCTGACAACCAGAACTGGGCTGGTCTTTCTTTTACTTATGGTCTCAGGGCACCATTGAAGATGAGACCCTGGTCTCAATTAGGTCTCTGAAGATGAGACCCTGGTCTCAGTTGGGTCTCTGAAGATGAGACCCTGGTCTCAGTTGGGTCTCTGAAGATGAGACCCTGGTCTCAATTAGGTCTCTGAAGATGAGACCCTGGTCTCAGTTGGGTCTCTGAAGATGAGACCCTGGTCTCAGTTGGGTCTCTGAAGATGAGACCCTGGTCTCAGTTGGGTCTCTGAAGATGAGACCCTGGTCTCAGTTGGGTCTCTGAAGATGAGACCCTGGTCTCAGTTGGGTTTCTGAAGATGAGACCCTGGTCTCAGTTGGGTCTCTGAAGATGAGACCCTGGTCTCAGTTGGGTCTCTGAAGATGAGACCCTGGTCTCAGTTGGGTCTCTGAAGATGAGACCCTGGTCTCAGTTGGGTCTCTGAAGATGAGACCCTGGTCTCAATTAGGTCTCTGAAGATGAGACCCTGGTCTCAGTTGGGTCTCTGAAGATGAGACCCTGGTCTCAGTTGGGTCTCTGAAGATGAGACCCTGGTCTCAGTTGGGTCTCTGAAGATGAGACCCTGGTCTCTATTGGATCTCTGAAGATGAGACCCTGGTCTCAGTTGGGTCTCTGAAGATGAGACCCTGGTCTCAGTTGGGTCTCTGAAGATGAGACCCTGGTCTCAGTTGGGTCTCTGAAGATGAGACCCTGGTCTCAGTTGGGTCTCTGAAGATGAGACCCTGGTCTCAGTTAGGTCTCTGAAGATGAGAACCTGGTCTCAGTTGGATCTCTGAAGATGAGACCCTGGTCTCAGTTGGGTCTCTGAAGATGAGACCCTGGTCTCAGTTGGGTCTCTGAAGATGAGACCCTGGTCTCAGTTGGGTCTCTGAAGATGAGACCCTGGTCTCAGTTGGGTCTCTGAAGATGAGACCCTGGTCTCAGTTGGGTCTCTGAAGATGAGACCCTGGTCTCAGTTGGGTCTCTGAAGATGAGACCCTGGTCTCAGTTGGGTCTCTGAAGATGAGACCCTGGTCTCAGTTGGGCTCCACTGATTAAATTAAAGCTTAGAAAGTTAAGTATTTTTGAAATCGATATTTTTAGACAAATTCTTTACACTTATTGTTTTTAAGACACAAATGCTTTGCCATCTCATTCACTTACTGTATTCACACAGTATCTCTGTATCTGAAACTGGCCTGAGTACAACTTGGTATTATATAGAAACTGACATATGACCAACCCCTGCTCCCCCATCACCTCTAACCCTCTGTCCCATCACCTCTGACCTCTAACCCTCTGTCCCATCACCTCTGACCTCTAACCCTCTGTCCCATCACCTCTGACCTCTAACCCTCTGTCCCATCACCTCTGACCTCTAACCCTCTGTCCCATCACCTCTGACCTCTAACCCTCTGTCCCATCACCTCTGACCTCTAACCCTCTGTCCCATCACCTTTGACCTCTAACCCTCTGTCCCATCACCTCTGACCTCTAACCCTCTGTCCCATCACCTCTGACCTCTAACCCTCTGTCCCATCACCTCTGACCTCTAACCCTCTCCCACAGACCCACCTGAAGCCACAGCACCTGTCAGTATTCTGCCATCTGACTTCTGACCCCCGGGCGCAGTACTACTGCCGGGAGGTGAGGCGGAGAGCAGCGGGACGGACCAACAGGACCCGGGTACGCAACCAACGCTACGCTGCCCTCAGGGAGCTGCAGAGGGGTGAGCCTAGCAACCAATCACAGACCCTGGTACTCAAACACTGATGCTCACCCAGGTCCAGGGTTGCCAAGCTACAGGTAATCAGCGGTGGAAAAAGACCCAATTCTCATACTGTAGTAGAGATACCTTCATAGAAAATGACTCAAGTGAAAGTCACCCAGTAAAATACTACTTGAGTAAAAGTCTAAAAGTGTTTGGTTTTAAATAGACTTAAGTATCAAAAGTAAATGCAATTGCAAAAATATATTTAAGTATAAAAAGTAAAAGTATAAATAATTTCAAATTCCTTATGAAGTAAACCAGACGGCACCAGGGGCCCACGCTAACACTCAGACATCATTTACAAACCCACGGGCACCAGGGGGCCAACACTCAGACATCATTTACAAACCAGACGGCACCAGGGGCCAACACTCAGACATCATTTACAAACCAGACGGCACCAGGGGCCCACGCCAACACTCAGACATCATTTACAAACCAGACGGCACCAGGGGCCCACGCCAACACTCAGACATCATTTACAAACCAGATGGCACCAGGGGCCCACGCAGACATCATTTACAAACCTCAGACATCATTTACAAACCAGACGGCACCAGGGGCCCACGCCAACACTCAGACATCATTTACAAACCAGACGGCACCAGGGGCCCACGCCAACACTCAGACATCATTTACAAACCAGACGGCACCAGGGGCCCACGCCAACACTCAGACATCATTTACAAACCAGACGGCACCAGGGGCCCACGCCAACACTCAGACATCATTTACAAACCAGACGGCACCAGGGGCCCACGCCAACACTCAGACATCATTTACAAACCAGACGGCACCAGGGGCCCACGCCAACACTCAGACATCATTTACAAACCAGGGGCACCAGGGGCCCACGCCAACACTCAGACATCATTTACAAACCAGACGGCACCAGGGCCAACACTCAGACATCATTTACAAACCAGACGGCCAACACTCAGACATCATTTACAAACCAGACGGCACCAGGGGCCCACGCCAACACTCAGACATCATTTACAAACCAGACGGCACCAGGGGCCCACGCCAACACTCAGACATCATTTACAAACCAGACGGCACCAGGGGCCCACGCCAACACTCAGACATCATTTACAAACCAGACGGCACCAGGGCCACGCCAACACTCAGACATCATTTACAAACCAGACGGCACCAGGGGCCCACGCCAACACTCAGACATCATTTACAAACCAGACGGCACCAGGGGCCCACGCCAACACTCAGACATCATTTACAAACCAGACGGCACCAGGGGCCCACGCCAACACTCAGACATCATTTACAAACCAGACGGCACCAGGGGCCCACGCCAACACTCAGACATCATTTACAAACCAGACGGCACCAGGGGCCCACGCCAACACTCAGACATCATTTACAAACCAGACGGCACCAGGGGCCAACACCAACACTCAGACATCATTTACAAACCAGACGGCACCAGGGGCCCACGCCAACACTCAGACATCATTTACAAACCAGACGGCACCAGGGGCCAACACTCAGACATCATTTACAAACGAAACGTGTGTTTAGTGAGTCCTCCAGATCAGAGGCAGTAGATCACCAGGGATGTTCCCTGTTTAGAGGGCCAGTACTGCAGCACGTCTCTAACCCCCCAGAGGGCCAGTACTTCAACATGTCTCTAACCCCCCCAGAGGGCCAGTACTGCAGCACGTCTCTAACCCCCCCCCAGAGAGGGCCAGTACTTCAACATGTCTCTAACCCCCAGAGGGCCAGTACTGCAGCACGTCTCTAACCCCCCCCAGAGGGCCAGTACTGCAGCACGTCTCTAACCCCCCCCAGAGGGCCAGTACTTCAACATGTCTCTAACCCCCCCCAGAGGGCCAGTACTTCAACATGTCTCTAACCCCCCCCCAGAGGGACAGTACTCAACATGTCTCTAATCCCCCAGAGGACCAGTACTTCAACATGTCTCTAACCCCTCCCCCAGAGGGCCAGTACTTCAACATGTCTCTAACCCCTCCCCCAGAGGGCCTACTTCAACATGTCTCTACCCCCCCCCCCCAGAGGGCCAGTACTTCCATGTCTCCCCAGAGGGCCAGTACTTCAACATGTCTCTAACAACCCCCCCCAGAGGGCCAGTACTTCAACACATGTCTCTAACCCCCCAGAGGGCCAGTACTTCAACATGTCTCTAACCCCCCCCCCCAGAGGGCCAGTACTTCAACATGTCTCTAACCCCCCCCAGAGGGCCAGTACTTCAACATGTCTCTAACCCCCCCCCCAGAGGGCCAGTACTTCAACATGTCTCTAACCCTTCAACATGTCTCTAACCCCCCCCCAGAGGGCCAGTACTTCAACATGTCTCTACAACCCCCCCCCCCCCCCAGAGGGCCAGTACTTCAACATGTCTCTAACCCCCCAGAGGGCCAGTACTTCAACATCTACCCCCCCCCCCCCAGAGGGCCAGTACTTCAACATGTCTCTAACCCCCCCCAGAGGGCCAGTACTTCAACATGTCTCTAACCCCTCCACCCCCAGAGGGCCAGTACTTCAACATGTCTCTAACCCCCCCCAGAGGGCCAGTACTTCAACATGTCTCTAACCCCCCCCCCAGAGGGCCAGTACTTCAACATGTCTCTAACCCCCCCCCAGAGGGCCAGTACTTCAACATGTCTCTAACCCCCCCCCAGAGGGCCAGTACTTCAACATGTCTCTAACCCCCCCCAGAGGGCCAGTACTTCAACATGTCTCTAACCCCCCCCCAGAGGGCCAGTACTTCAACATGTCTCTAACCCCCCCCCAGAGGGCCAGTACTTCAACATGTCTCTACCCCCCACCCCCCCCCCAGAGGGCCAGTACTTCAACATGTCTCTAATCCCCCCAGAGGCCCAGTACTTCAACATGTCTCTAACCCCCCCCCAGAGGGCCAGTACTTCAACATGTCTCTAACCCCCCCCCAGAGGGCCAGTACTTCAACATGTCTCTAACCCCTCCCCCAGAGGGCCAGTACTTCAACATGTCTCTAACCCCCCAGAGGGCCAGTACTTCAACATGTCTCTAACCCCCTCCCCCAGAGGGCCAGTACTTCAACATGTCTCTAACCCCTCCCCCAGAGGGGCCAGTACTTCAACATGTCTCTAACCCCTCCCCCCAGAGGGCCAGTACTTCAACATGTCTCTAACCCCTCCCCCAGAGGGCCAGTACTTCAACATGTCTCTACCCCCCCCAGAGGGCCAGTACTTCAACATGTCTCTAACCCTCCCTCCAGAGGGCCAGTACTTCAACATGTCTCTAACCCCTCCCCCCCCAGAGGGCCAGTACTTCAACATGTCTCTAACCCCTCCAGAGGGCCAGTACTTCAACATGTCTCTAACCCCCCCAGAGGGCCAGTACTTCAACATGTCTCTAACCCCCCCCCCCAGAGGGCCAGTACTTCAACATGTCTCTAACCCCCCCCCCCAGAGGGCCAGTACTTCAACATGTCTCTAACCCCTCCCCCAGAGGGCCAGTACTTCAACATGTCTCTAACCCCCCCAGAGGGCCAGTACTTCAACATGTCTCTAACCCCTCCCCCAGAGGGCCAGTACTTCAACATGTCTCTAACCCCTCCCCCCAGAGGGCCAGTACTTCAACATGTCTCTAACCCCCCAGAGGGCCAGTACTTCAACATGTCTCTAACCCCCCCCCAGAGGGCCAGTACTTCAACATGTCTCTAACCCCCTCCCCCAGAGGGCCAGTACTTCAACATGTCTCTAACCCCTCCCCCAGAGGGCCAGTACTTCAACATGTCTCTAACCCCCCAGAGGGCCAGTACTTCAACATGTCTCTAACCCCCCCAGAGGGCCAGTACTTCAACATGTCTCTAACCCCCCCCAGAGGGCCAGTACTTCAACATGTCTCTAACCCCCCAGAGGCCAGTACTTCAACATGTCTCTAACCCCTCCCCCAGAGGGCCAGTACTTCAACATGTCTCTAACCCCCCCCAGAGGGCCAGTACTTCAACATGTCTCTAACCCTCCAGAGGGCCAGTACTTCAACCCTCCCCCAGAGGGCCAGTACTTCAACATGTCTCTAACCCCTCCAGAGGGCCAGTACTTCAACATGTCTCTAACCCCCCCCCAGAGGGCCAGTACTTCAACATGTCTCTAACCCCTCCCCCAGAGGGCCAGTACTTCAACAGAGGGCCAGTACTTCAACATGTCTCTAACCCCCCCAGAGGGCCAGTACTTCAACATGTCTCTAACCCCCCCAGAGGGCCAGTACTTCAACATGTCTCTAACCCCCCCAGAGGGCCAGTACTTCAACATGTCTCTAACCCTCCCCCAGAGGGCCAGTACTTCAACTTCCAGAGGGCCAGTACTTCAACATGTCTCTACCCCCCCCCAGAGGGCCAGTACTTCAACATGTCTCTAAGCCCCCCACCAGAGGGCCAGTACTTCAACATGTCTCTAACCCCCCCCCCCAGAGGGCCAGTACTTCAACATGTCTCTAGGGGCCAGTACTTCCATGTCTCCCCCCAGAGGGCCAGTACTTCAACATGTCTCTAACCCCCAGAGGGCCAGTACTTCAACATGTCTCTAACCCCCTAACCCCCAGAGGGCCAGTACTTCAACATGTCTCTAACCCCCCAGAGGGCCAGTACTTCAACATGTCTCTAACCCCCCCCAGAGGGCCAGTACTTCAACATGTCTCTAACCCCCCCCCCAGAGGGCCAGTACTTCAACATGTCTCTAACCCCCCCCCCCCAGAGGGCCAGTACTTCAACATGTCTCTAACCCCCCAGAGGGCCAGTACTTCAACATGTCTCTAACCCCCCCCCCCAGAGGGCCAGTACTTCAACATGTCTCTAACCCCCCCCCAGAGGGCCAGTACTTCAACATGTCTCTAACCCCCCCCAGAGGGCCAGTACTTCAACATGTCTCTAACCCCCCAGAGGGCCAGTACTTCAACATGTCTCTAAGCCCCCCAGAGGGCCAGTACTTCAACATGTCTCTAACCTAGAGGGCCAGTACTTCAACATGTCTCTAACCCCCCCCCCAGAGGGCCAGTACTTCAACATGTCTCTAACCCCCCCCAGAGGGCCAGTACTTCAACATGTCTCTAACCCCCCCCAGAGGGCCAGTACTTCAACATGTCTCTAACCCCTCCCCCAGAGGGCCAGTACTTCAACATGTCTCTAACCCCCCCCAGTACTTCAACATGTCTCTAACCCCCCAGAGGGCCAGTACTTCAACATGTCTCTAACCCCCCCCAGAGGGCCAGTACTTCAACATGTCTCTAACCTCCCCCAGAGGGCCAGTACTTCAACATGTCTCTAACCCCTCCCCCAGAGGGACAGTACCTCAACATGTCTCTAACCCCCCCAGAGGGCCAGTACTTCAACATGTCTCTAACCCCTCCCCCAGAGGGCCAGTACTTCAACATGTCTCTAACCCCCCCCCCAGAGGGCCAGTCAACATGTCTCAACAGGGCCAGTACTTCAACATGTCTCTAACCCCTCCCCCAGAGGGCCAGTACTTCAACATGTCTCAAACCCCTCCCCCAGAGGGCCAGTACTTCAACATGTCTCTAACCCCCCCCAGAGGGCCAGTACTTCAACATGTCTCAAACCCCTCCCCCCAGAGGGCCAGTACTTCAACATGTCTCTAACCCCCCCCCAGAGGGCCAGTACTTCAACATGTCCCCCAGAGGGCCAGTACTTCAACATGTCTCTAACCCCTCCCCAGAGGGCCCAACATGTCTCCCCCAGAGGGCCAGTACTTCAACATGTCTCTAACCCCTCCCCCAGAGGGCCAGTACTTCAACATGTCTCTAACCCCCCCCAGAGGGCCAGTACTTCAACATGTCTCTAACCCCCCCCAGAGGGCCAGTACTTCAACATGTCCCCCCCAGAGGGCCAGTACTTCAACATGTCTCTATCCCCCAGAGGGCCAGTACTTCAACATGTCTCTAACTTCCCCCTCCCCCCAGAGGGCCAGTACTTCAACATGTCTCTAACCCCTCCCCCAGAGGGCCAGTACTTCAACATGTCTCTAACCCCCCCCCAGAGGGCCAGTACTTCAACATGTCTCTAACCCCTCCCCCAGAGGGCCAGTACTTCAACATGTCTCTAACCCCCAGAGGGCCAGTACTTCAACATGTCTCTAACCCCCAGAGGGCCAGTACTTCAACATGTCTCTAACCCCCCGCCCAGAGGGCCAGTACTTCAACATGTCTCTAACCCCTCCCCCAGAGGGCCAGTACTTCAACATGTCTCTAACCCCTCCCCCCCCAGAGGGCCAGTACTTCAACATGTCTCTAACCCCTCCCCCCCCAGAGGGCCAGTACTTCAACATGTCTCTAACCCCCCCCCAGAGGGCCAGTACTTCAACATGTCTCTAACCCCTCCCCCAGAGGGCCAGTACTTCAACATGTCTCTAACCCCTCCCCCAGAGGGCCAGTACTTCAACATGTCTCTAACCCCCCCAGAGGGCCAGTACTTCAACATGTCTCTATCCCCCCCAGAGGGACAGTACTTCAGTGAGGACCAGATGAGAAGCCGGGAGCCCCTACTGTATGAGCAATACATCGGCCAATACCTGACAGAGGAGGAGCTGCTACATCGCTCCCTCGAGGCCATGCAGGGAGGAGCAGGGGAGGAGCGGGGGCCGGGGGGAGCAGAGGGTGGGCTGGCCCACCTCCTCCTCACCTCCTACCAGGAGAGACTGATCCAGAGCCGGCTGCAGGAGGAGCAGGACAGGGAGGAGAACGCACTGGAGGAGGAGGAGGGGGAGGAGGGTAAGACACAGCATCACCAGACGTGCGTTCAACAAGGGAAATAGTTTGCCAACATTCACTACAGTTGACTAACAGTTTGAGAAGGTAGTCTGTGCGATGTGGCCGTGTAGTTAGAATAGCAACGTAATGTGGCCATGTAGTTAGAATAGCAACGTAATGTGGCCATGTAGTTAGAATAGCAACGTAATGTAATGTGGTCATGTAGTTAGAATAGCAACGTAATGTAATGTGGCCATGTAGTTAGAATAGCAACGTAATGTAATGTGGCCATGTAGTTAGAATAGCAACGTAATGTGGCCATGTAGTTAGAATAGCAACGTAATGTAATGTGGCCGTGTAGTTAGAATAGCAACGTAATGTAATGTGGCCATGTAGTTAGAATAGCAACGTAATGTAATGTGGCCTTGTAGTTAGAATAGCAACGTAATGTAATGTGGCCATGTAGTTAGAATAGCAACGTAATGTAATGTGGCCATGTAGTTAGAATAGCAACGTAATGTAATGTGGCCATGTAGTTAGAATAGCAACGTAATGTAATGTGGCAGTGTAGTTAGAATAGCAACGTAATGTAATGTGGCCATGTAGTTAGAATAGCAACGTAATGTAATGTGGCCATGTAGTTAGAATAGCAACGTAATGTAATGTGGCCATGTAGTTAGAATAGCAACGTAATGTAATGTGGCCATGTAGTTAGAATAGCAACGTAATGTAATGTGGCCATGTAGTTAGAATAGCAACGTAATGTGGCCATGTAGTTAGAATAGCAACGTAATGTAATGTGGCCATGTAGTTAGAATAGCAACGTAATGTAATGTGGCCATGTAGTTAGAATAGCAACGTAATGTGGCCATGTAGGTAGAATAGCAACGTAATGTGGTACTGTGTCTCACGGTACTGTGTTGTCCTCTTCAGATCACGTCTCACGGTACTGTGTTGACCTCTTCAGATCACGTCTCTGTGTCTCACGGTACTGTGTTGACCTCTTCAGATCACGTCTCTGTGTCTCACGGTACTGTGTTGACCTCTTCAGATCACGTCTCTGTGTCTCACGGTACTGTGTTGTCCTCTTCAGATCACATCTCACGGTACTGTGTTGACCTCTTCAGATCACGTCTCACGGTACTGTGTTGACCTCTTCAGATCACGTCTCACGGTACTGTGTTGTCCTCTTCAGATCACGTCTCACGGTACTGTGTTATCCTCTTCAGATCACGTCTCTGTGTCTCACGGTACTGTGTTGTCCTCTTCAGATCACGTCTCACGGTACTGTGTTATCCTCTTCAGATCACGTCTCTGTGTCTCACGGTACTGTGTTGACCTCTTCAGATCACATCTCACGGTACTGTGTTGTCCTCTTCAGATCACGTCTCTGTGTCTCACGGTACTGTGTTGACCTCTTCAGATCACGTCTCACGGTACTGTGTTGACATCTTCAGATCGCGTCTCTCTGTCTCACGTTACTGTGTTGTCCTCTTCAGATCACGTCTCTTTGTCTCACGGTACTGTGTTGACGTCTTCAGATCACGTCTCACGGTACTGTGTTGTCCTCTTCAGATCACGTCTCACGGTACTGTGTTGACCTCTTCAGATCACGTCTCACGGTACTGTGTTGACCTCTTCAGATCACGTCTCACGGTACTGTGTTGACCTCTTCAGATCACGTCTCACGGTACTGTGTTGACCTCTTCAGATCACGTCTCACGGTACTATGTTGACCTCTTCAGATCACATCTCACGGTACTGTGTTGTCCTCTTCAGATCACGTCTCTGTGTCTCACTGTACTGTGTTGACCTCTTCAGATCCCGTCTCACGGTACTGTGTTGACCTCTTCAGATCACGTCTCACGGTACTGTGTTGTCTTCTTCAGATCACGTCTCATGGTACTGTGTTGTCCTCTTCAGATCACGTCTCACGGTACTGTGTTGTCCTCTTCAGATCACGTCTCACGGTACTCTGTTGTCCTCTTCAGATCACGTCTCTGTGTCTCACGGTACTGTGTTGTCCTCTTCAGATCACGTCTCACGGTACTGTGTTGTCCTCTTCAGATCACGTCTCTGTGTCTCACGGTACTGTGTTGTCCTCTTCAGATCACATCTCACGGTACTGTGTTGACCTCTTCAGATCACGTCTCACGGTACTGTGTTGTCCTCTTCAGATCACGTCTCTGTGTCTCACGGTACTGTGTTGACCTCTTCAGATCACGTCTCACGGTACTGTGTTGACCTCTTCAGATCACGTCTCTGTGTCTCACGGTACTGTGTTGACCTCTTCAGATCACGTCTCACGGTACTGTGTTGACATCTTCAGATCACGTCTCTGTGTCTCACGGTACTGTGTTGACCTCTTCAGATCACGTCTCTGTGTCTCACGGTACTGTGTTGTCCTCTTCAGATCACGTCTCTGTGTCTCACGGTACTGTGTTGACCTCTTCAGATCACGTCTCACGGTACTGTGTTGTCGTCTTCAGATCACGTCTCACGGTACTGTGTTGACCTCTTCAGATCACGTCTCATGGTACTGTGTTGACATCTTCAGATCACGTCTCACGGTACTGTGTTGACCTCTTCAGATCACATCTCACGGTACTGTGTTGTCCTCTTCAGATCACGTCTCTGTGTCTCACTGTACTGTGTTGACCTCTTCAGATCCCGTCTCACGGTACTGTGTTGACCTCTTCAGATCACGTCTCACGGTACTGTGTTGACCTCTTCAGATCACGTCTCTGTGTCTCACGGTACTGTGTTGTCCTCTTCAGATCACGTCTCACGGTACTGTGTTGTCCTCTTCAGATCACGTCTCTGTGTCTCACGGTACTGTGTTGTCCTCTTCAGATCACGTCTCTGTGTCTCACGGTACTGTGTTGACCTCTTCAGATCACGTCTCTGTGTCTCACGGTACTGTGTTGTCCTCTTCAGATCACGTCTCTTTGTCTCACGGTACTGTGTTGACGTCTTCAGATCACGTCTCACGGTACTGTGTTGTCGTCTTCAGATCACGTCTCACGGTACTGTGTTGACCTCTTCAGATCACGTCTCACGGTACTGTGTTGACATCTTCAGATCACGTCTCTGTGTCTCACGGTACTGTGTTGACCTCTTCAGATCACGTCTCTGTGTCTCACGGTACTGTGTTGTCCTCTTCAGATCACGTCTCTTTGTCTCACGGTACTGTGTTGACGTCTTCAGATCACGTCTCACGGTACTGTGTTGACCTCTTCAGATCACGTCTCATGGTACTGTGTTGACATCTTCAGATCACGTCTCACGGTACTGTGTTGACCTCTTCAGATCACATCTCACGGTACTGTGTTGTCCTCTTCAGATCACGTCTCTGTGTCTCACTGTACTGTGTTGACCTCTTCAGATCCCGTCTCACGGTACTGTGTTGACCTCTTCAGATCACGTCTCACGGTACTCTGTTGTCCTCTTCAGATCACGTCTCTGTGTCTCACGGTACTGTGTTGTCCTCTTCAGATCACGTCTCACGGTACTGTGTTGTCCTCTTCAGATCACGTCTCTGTGTCTCACGGTACTGTGTTGACCTCTTCAGATCACGTCTCTGTGTCTCACGGTACTGTGTTGACCTCTTCAGATCACGTCTCTGTGTCTCACGGTACTGTGTTGTCCTCTTCAGATCACGTCTCTTTGTCTCACGGTACTGTGTTGACGTCTTCAGATCACGTCTCACGGTACTGTGTTGTCGTCTTCAGATCACGTCTCACGGTACTGTGTTGACCTCTTCAGATCACGTCTCACGGTACTGTGTTGACATCTTCAGATCACGTCTCTGTGTCTCACGGTACTGTGTTGACCTCTTCAGATCACGTCTCTGTGTCTCACGGTACTGTGTTGTCCTCTTCAGATCACGTCTCTTTGTCTCACGGTACTGTGTTGACGTCTTCAGATCACGTCTCACGGTACTGTGTTGTCGTCTTCAGATCACGTCTCACGGTACTGTGTTGACCTCTTCAGATCACGTCTCACGGTACTGTGTTGACATCTTCAGATCACGTCTCACGGTACTGTCTTGACCTCTTCAGATCACGTCTCACGGTACTCTGTTGTCCTCTTCAGATCACGTCTCTGTGTCTCACGGTACTGTGTTGTCCTCTTCAGATCACGTCTCATGGTACTGTGTTGACCTCTTCAGATCACGTCTCACGGTACTGTGTTGTCCTCTTCAGATCACGTCTCACGGTACTCTGTTGTCCTCTTCAGATCACGTCTCTGTGTCTCACGGTACTGTGTTGATCACATCTCACGGTCTGTGTTTCTTTAGATCACGTCTCACGGTACTGTGTTGTCCTCTGTTCACGGTACTGTGTTGACCTCTTCACGTCTCACGGTACTGTGTTGTCCTCTTCAGATCACAGTACTGTGTTGTCCTCTGTGTCTCACGGTACTGTGTTGACCTCTTCAGATCACGTCTGTGTCTCACGGTACTGTGTTGTCCTCTTCAGATCACGTCTCACGGTACTGTGTTGACCTCTTCAGATCACGTCTCACGGTACTGTGTTGACCTCTTCAGATCACGTCTCTGTGTCTCACGGTACTGTGTTGTCCTCTTCAGATCACGTCTCTTTGTCTCACGGTACTGTGTTGTCCTCTTCAGATCACGTCTCACGGTACTGTGTTGTCGTCTTCAGATCACGTCTCACGGTACTGTGTTGACCTCTTCAGATCACGTCTCACGGTACTGTGTTGACATCTTCAGATCACGTCTCTGTGTCTCACGGTACTGTGTTGACCTCTTCAGATCACGTCTCTGTGTCTCACGGTACTGTGTTGTCCTCTTCAGATCACGTCTCTTTGTCTCACGGTACTGTGTTGACGTCTTCAGATCACGTCTCACGGTACTGTGTTGTCGTCTTCAGATCACGTCTCACGGTACTGTGTTGACCTCTTCAGATCACGTCTCACGGTACTGTGTTGACATCTTCAGATCACGTCTCACGGTACTGTCTTGACCTCTTCAGATCACGTCTCACGGTACTCTGTTGTCCTCTTCAGATCACGTCTCTGTGTCTCACGGTACTGTGTTGTCCTCTTCAGATCACGTCTCATGGTACTGTGTTGACCTCTTCAGATCACGTCTCACGGTACTGTGTTGTCCTCTTCAGATCACGTCTCACGGTACTCTGTTGTCCTCTTCAGATCACGTCTCTGTGTCTCACGGTACTGTGTTGTCCTCTTCAGATCACATCTCACGGTACTGTGTTGACCTCTTTAGATCACGTCTCACGGTACTGTGTTGTCCTCTTCAGATCACGTCTCACGGTACTGTGTTGTCCTCTTCAGATCACGTCTCTGTGTCTCACGGTACTGTGTTGACCTCTTCAGATCACGTCTCACGGTACTGTGTTGTCCTCTTCAGATCACGTCTCACAGTACTGTGTTGTCCTCTTCAGATCACGTCTCACGGTACTGTGTTGACCTCTTCAGATCACGTCTCTGTGTCTCACGGTACTGTGTTGTCCTCTTCAGATCACGTCTCACGGTACTGTGTTGTCCTCTTCAGATCACGTCTCACGGTACTGTGTTGACCTCTTCAGATCACGTCTCTGTGTCTCACGGTACTGTGTTGTCCTCTTCAGATCACGTCTCACGGTACTGTGTTGTCCTCTTCAGATCACGTCTCACGGTACTGTGTTGTCCTCTTCAGATCACGTCTCACGGTACTGTGTTATCCTCTTCAGATCACGTCTCTGTGTCTCACGGTACTGTGTTGACCTCTTCAGATCACATCTCACGGTACTGTGTTGTCCTCTTCAGATCACGTCTCTGTGTCTCACGGTACTGTGTTGACCTCTTCAGATCACGTCTCACGGTACTGTGTTGACATCTTCAGATCACGTCTCTGTGTCTCACGGTACTGTGTTGACCTCTTCAGATCATGTCTCTGTGTCTCACGGTACTGTGTTGTCCTCTTCAGATCACGTCTCACGTTACTGTGTTGTCCTCTTCAGATCACGTCTCTTTGACTCACGGTACTGTGTTGACGTCTTCAGATCACGTCTCACGGTACTGTGTTGTCCTCTTCAGATCACGTCTCACGGTACTGTGTTGACCTCTTCAGATCACGTCTCACGGTACTGTGTTGACCTCTTCAGATCACGTCTCTGTGTCTCATCACGTCTCTGTGTCTCACGGTACTGTGTTGTCCTCTTCAGATCACGTCTCTTTGTCTCACGGTACTGTGTTGACGTCTTCAGATCACGTCTCACGGTACTGTGTTGTCGTCTTCAGATCACGTCTCACGGTACTGTGTTGACCTCTTCAGATCACGTCTCACGGTACTGTGTTGACATCTTCAGATCACGTCTCACGGTACTGTCTTGACCTCTTCAGATCACGTCTCACGGTACTCTGTTGTCCTCTTCAGATCACGTCTCTGTGTCTCACGGTACTGTGTTGTCCTCTTCAGATCACGTCTCACGGTACTGTGTTGACCTCTTCAGATCACGTCTCTGTGTCTCACGGTACTGTGTTGTCCTCTTCAGATCACGTCTCACGGTACTGTGTTGTCCTCTTCAGATCACGTCTCACGGTACTGTGTTGTCTTCTTCAGATCACGTCTCTGTGTCTCACGGTACTGTGTTGACCTCTTCAGATCACGTCTCACGTTACTGTGTTGACCTCTTCAGATCACGTCTCTGTGTCTCACGGTACTGTGTTGACCTCTTTAGATCACGTCTCACGGTACTGTGTTGACCTCTTCAGATCACGTCTCTGTGTGTGTCTCACGGTACTGTGTCTGTGTGTGTCTCACGGTACTGTGTGTGTGGTGCCTCCAGGTGGAGGGTTGGGGGCAGAGGGCTATGAGCCAACACCCCAGGAGAAAGCTCTGCTCAGGGACGAGTTCATGACTCAGATGTACCAACGCTTCCTGGACGGACACGACAAAGACTTTAACTACAGGTTAGTAGCTGGCTGACCAACTGGGGAGACGAACCAGGGAGACTAACCGGGCTGACCAACTGGGGAGACTAACCGGGCTGACCAACCAGGGAGACTAACCGGGCTGACCAACTGGGGAGACTAACCGGGCTGACCAACTGGGGAGACTAACCGGGCTGACCAACTGGGGAGACTAACCGGGCTGACCAACCGGGGAGACTAACCGGGCTGACCAACTGGGGAGACTAACCGGGCTGACCAACTGGGGAGACTAACCGGGCTGACCAACCGGGGAGACTAACCGGGCTGACCAACCGGGGAGACTAACCGGGCTGACCAACCGGGGAGACTAACCGGGCTGACTAACTGGGGAGACTAACCGGGCTGACCAACTGGGGAGACTAACCGGGCTGACCAACTGGGGAGACTAACCGGGCTGACCAACTGGGGAGACTAACCAGGCTGACCAACCGGGGAGACTAACCGGGCTGACCAACTGGGGAGACTAACCGGGCTGACCAACTGGGGAGACTAACCGGGCTGACCAACTGGGGAGACTAACCGGGCTGACCAACTGGGGAGACTAACCGGCTGACCAACTGGGGAGACTAACCGGGCTGACCAACTGGGGAGACTAACCGGGCTGACCAACTGGGGAGACTAACCGGCTGACCAACTGGGGAGACTAACCGGGCTGACCAACTGGGGAGACTAACCGGGCTGACCAACTGGGGAGACTAACCGGGCTGACCAACCGGGGAGACTAACCGGGCTGACCAACTGGGGAGACTAACCGGGCTGACCAACTGGGGAGACTAACCGGGCTGACCAACTGTGGAGACTAACCGGGCTGACCAACCGGGGAGACTAACCGGGGAGACTAACCGGGCTGGCCAACCGGGGAGACTAACCGGGCTGGCCAACCGGGGAGACTAACCGGGCTGGCCAACCGGGAGACTAACCGGGCTGGCCAACCGGGGAGACTAACCGGGCTGGCCAACCGGGAGACTAACCGGGCTGACCAACCGGGAGACTAACCGGGCTGACCAACCGGGAGACTAACCGGGCTGACCAACCGGGGAGACTAACCGGGCTGGCCAACCGGGGAGACTAACCGGGCTGGCCAACCGGGGAGACTAACCGGGCTGACCAACCGGGAGACTAACCGGGCTGACCAACCGGGGAGACTAACCGGGCTGACCAACCGGGAGACTAACCGGGCTGACCAACCGGGAGACTAACCGGGCTGACCAACCGGGGAGACTAACCGGGCTGACCAATCGGGAGACTAACCGGGCTGACCAACCGGGAGACTAACCGGGCTGACCAACTGGGGAGACTAACCGGGCTGACCAACTGGGGAGACTAACCGGGCTGACCAACTGGGGAGACTAACCGGGCTGACCAACTGGGGAGACTAACCGGCTGACCAACCGGGGAGACTAACCGGCTGACCAACCGGGGAGACTAACCGGGCTGACCAACCGGGGAGACTAACCGGGGAGACTAACCGGGCTGACCAACTGGGGAGACTAACCGGGCTGACCAACTGGGGGGACTAACCGGGCTGACCAACTGGGGAGACTAACCGGGCTGACCAACCGGGGAGACTAACCGGGCTGACCAACCGGGAGACTAACCGGG
The DNA here is from genome assembly GCF_036934945.1 of Oncorhynchus masou masou. Classification (NCBI taxonomy): domain Eukaryota; kingdom Metazoa; phylum Chordata; class Actinopteri; order Salmoniformes; family Salmonidae; genus Oncorhynchus; species Oncorhynchus masou. Next base: position 232,719 of record NW_027013031.1, read on the forward strand.
CTGACCAACCGGGAGACTAACCGGGCTGACCAACCGGGGAGACTAACCGGGCTGACCAACCGGGGAGACTAACCGGGCTGACCAACCGGGGAGACTAACCGGGCTGACCAACCGGGAGACTAACCGGCTGACCAACCGGGGAGACTAACCGGGCTGACCAACCGGGGGAGACTAACCGGCTGACCAACCGGGGAGACTAACCGGGCTGACCAACCGGGAGACTAACCGGCTGACCAACCGGGAGACTAACCGGGCTGACCAACCGGGGGAGACTAACCGGGGAGACCAACCGGGCTGACCAACTGGGGAGACTAACCGGCTGACCAACTGGGGAGACTAACCGGGCTGACCAACCGGGAGACTAACCGGGCTGACCAACCGGGAGACTAACCGGGCTGACCAACCGGGGAGACTAACCGGGCTGACCAACCGGGAGACTAACCGGGCTGACCAACCGGGAGACTAACCGGGCTGACCAACCGGGGAGACTAACCGGGCTGACCAACCGGGAGACTAACCGGGCTGACCAACCGGGAGACTAACCGGGCTGACCAACCGTGAGACTAACCGGGCTGACCAACCGGGAGACTAACCGGGCTGACCAACTGGGGAGACTAACCGGGCTGACCAACCGGGGAGACTAACCGGGAGACTAACCGGGAGACTAACCGGGCTGACCAACCGGGGAGACTAACCGGGCTGACCAACTGGGGGGACTAACCGGGCTGACCAACTGGGGAGACTAACCGGGCTGACCAACTGGGGAGACTAACCGGCTGACCAACTGGGGAGACTAACCGGGCTGACCAACTGGGGAGACTAACCGGGCTGACCAACTGGGGAGACTAACCGGGCTGACCAACTGGGGAGACTAACCGGGCTGACCAACTGGGGAGACTAACCGGGCTGACCAACTGGGGAGACTAACCGGGCTGACCAACTGGGGAGACTAACCGGCTGACCAACTGGGGAGACTAACCGGGCTGACCAACTGGGGAGACTAACCGGGCTGACCAACTGGGGAGACTAACCGGGCTGACCAACTGGGGGACTAACCGGGCTGACCAACTGGGGGGACTAACCGGGCTGACCAACCGGGGAGACTAACCGGGCTGACCAACCGGGGAGACTAACCGGGCTGACCAACCGGGAGACTAACCGGGCTGACCAACCGGGAGACTAACCGGGCTGACCAACCGGTGAGACTAACCGGGCTGACCAACCGGGGAGACTAACCGGGCTGACCAACTGGGGAGACTAACCGGGCTGACCAACTGGGGAGACTAACCGGGCTGACCAACCGGGAGACTAACCGGGCTGACCAACCGGGGAGACTAACCGGGCTGACCAACCGGGGAGACTAACCGGGCTGACCAACCGGGGAGACTAACCGGGCTGACCAACCGGGGAGACTAACCGGGGAGACTAACCGGGGAGACTAACCGGGCTGACCAACCGGGGGGACTAACCGGGCTGACCAACCGGGGGGACTAACCGGGCTGACCAACCGGGAGACTAACCGGGCTGACCAACCGGGAGACTAACCGGGCTGACCAACCGGGGAGACTAACCGGGCTGACCAACTGGGGAGACTAACCGGGCTGACCAACTGGGGAGACTAACCGGGCTGACCAACTGGGGAGACTAACCGGGCTGACCAACTGGGGAGACTAACCGGGCTGACCAACTGGGGAGACTAACCGGGCTGACCAACTGGGGAGACTAACCGGGCTGACCAACTGGGGAGACTAACCGGGCTGACCAACTGGGGAGACTAACCGGGCTGACCAACTGGGGAGACTAACCGGGCTGACCAACTGGGGAGACTAACCGGGCTGACCAACTGGGGAGACTAACCGGGCTGACCAACTGGGGAGACTAACCGGGCTGACCAACTGGGGAGACTAACCGGGCTGACCAACTGGGGAGACTAACCGGGCTGACCAACTGGGGAGACTAACCGGGCTGACCAACTGGGGAGACTAACCGGGCTGACCAACTGGGGAGACTAACCGGGCTGACCAACTGGGGAGACTAACCGGGCTGACCAACTGGGGAGACTAACCGGGCTGACCAACTGGGGAGACCAACCGGGGAGACCAACCGGGGAGACTAACCGGGCTGACCAACTGGGGAGACTAACCGGGGAGACTAACCGGGCTGACCAACCGGGGAGACTAACCGGGCTGACCAACTGGGGAGACTAACCGGGAGACTAACCGGGCTGACCAACTGGGGAGACTAACCGGGCTGACCAACTGGGGAGACTAACCGGGCTGACCAACTGGGGAGACTAACCGGGGAGACTAACCGGGCTGACCAACCGGGGAGACTAACCGGGCTGACCAACTGGGGAGACTAACCGGGCTGACCAACTGGGGAGACTAACCGGGCTGACCAACTGGGGAGACTAACCGGGCTGACCAACTGGGGAGACTAACCGGGCTGACCAACTGGGGAGACTAACCGGGCTGACCAACTGGGGAGACTAACCGGGCTGACCAACTGGGGAGACTAACCGGGCTGACCAACTGGGGAGACTAACCGGGCTGACCAACTGGGGAGACTAACCGGGCTGACCAACTGGGGAGACTAACCGGGCTGACCAACTGGGGAGACTAACCGGGCTGACCAACTGGGGAGACTAACCGGGCTGACCAACTGGGGAGACTAACCGGGCTGACCAACTGGGGAGACCAACCGGGAGACCAACCGGGGAGACTAACCGGGCTGACCAACTGGGGAGACTAACCGGGGAGACTAACCGGGCTGACCAACTGGGGAGACTAACCGGGCTGACCAACTGGGGAGACTAACCGGGAGACTAACCGGGCTGACCAACTGGGGAGACTAACCGGGCTGACCAACTGGGGAGACTAACCGGGCTGACCAACTGGGGAGACTAACCGGGGAGACTAACCGGGCTGACCAACCGGGGAGACTAACCGGGCTGACCAACTGGGGAGACTAACCGGGCTGACCAACTGGGGAGACTAACCGGGCTGACCAACCGGGGAGACTAACCGGGGAGACTAACCGGGCTGACCAACTGGGGAGACTAACCGGGCTGACCAACTGGGGGGACTAACCGGGCTGACCAACTGGGGAGAGACCAACTGGGGGACTAACCGGGCTGACCAACCGGGGAGACTAACCGGGCTGACCAACCTGGGGAGACTAACCGGGCTGACCAACCGGGAGACTAACCGGCTGACCAACCGGGGAGACTAACCGGGCTGACCAACCGGGGAGACTAACCGGGCTGACCAACCGGGGAGACTAACCGGGCTGACCAACTGGGGAGACTAACCGGGCTGACCAACCGGGGAGACTAACCGGGCTGACCAACCGGGGAGACTAACCGGGCTGACCAACCGGGGAGACTAACCGGGCTGACCAACCGGGGAGACTAACCGGGCTGACCAACCGGGAGACTAACCGGGCTGACCAACCGGGAGACTAACCGGCTGGAGACTAACCGGGCTGACCAACCGGGAGACTAACCGGGGAGACCAACCGGGCTGACCAACTGGGGAGACTAACCGGGCTGACCAACTGGGGAGACTAACCGGGCTGACCAACCGGGAGACTAACCGGGCTGACCAACCGGGAGACTAACCGGGCTGACCAACCGGGAGACTAACCGGGCTGACCAACCGGGGAGACTAACCGGGCTGACCAACCGGGGAGACTGACCAACCGGGGCAACCGGGCTGACTGAACCGGGGAGACTAACCGGGCTGACCAACCGGGGAGACTAACCGGGCTGACCAACCGGGGAGACTAACCGGGCTGACCAACCGGGGAGACTAACCGGGGAGACCAACCGGGGAGACTAACCGGGCTGACCAACCGGGGAGACTAACCGGGCTGACCAACTGGGGAGACTAACCGGGCTGACCAACTGGGGAGACTAACCGGGCTGACCAACTGGGGAGACTAACCGGGCTGACCAACTGGGGAGACTAACCGGGCTGACCAACTGGGGAGACTAACCGGGCTGACCAACTGGGGAGACTAACCGGGCTGACCAACTGGGGAGACTAACCGGGCTGACCAACTGGGGAGACTAACCGGGCTGACCAACTGGGGAGACTAACCGGGCTGACCAACTGGGGAGACTAACCGGGCTGACCAACTGGGGAGACTAACCGGGCTGACCAACTGGGGAGACTAACCGGGCTGACCAACTGGGGGGACTAACCGGGCTGACCAACTGGGGGGACTAACCGGGCTGACCAACTGGGGAGACTAACCGGGCTGACCAACCGGGGAGACTAACCGGGCTGACCAACCGGGGAGACTAACCGGGCTGACCAACCGGTGAGACTAACCGGGCTGACCAACCGGGGAGACTAACCGGGCTGACCAACTGGGGAGACTAACCGGGCTGACCAACTGGGGAGACTAACCGGGCTGACCAACTGGGGAGACTAACCGGGCTGACCAACTGGGGAGACTAACCGGGCTGACCAACCGGGAGACTAACCGGGCTGACCAACCGGGGAGACTAACCGGGCTGACCAACCGGGGAGACTAACCGGGGAGACTAACCGGGGAGACTAACCGGGCTGACCAACCGGGGGGACCAACCGGGGGGACTAACCGGGCTGACCAACCGGGGGGACTAACCGGGCTGACCAACCGGGGAGACTAACCGGGCTGACCAACCGGGGAGACTAACCGGGCTGACCAACCGGGGAGACTAACCGGGCTGACCAACTGGGGAGACTAACCGGGCTGACCAACTGGGGAGACTAACCGGGCTGACCAACTGGGGAGACTAACCGGGCTGACCAACTGGGGAGACTAACCGGGCTGACCAACTGGGGAGACTAACCGGGCTGACCAACTGGGGAGACTAACCGGGCTGACCAACTGGGGAGACTAACCGGGCTGACCAACTGGGGAGACTAACCGGGCTGACCAACTGGGGAGACTAACCGGGCTGACCAACTGGGGAGACTAACCGGGCTGACCAACTGGGGAGACTAACCGGGCTGACCAACTGGGGAGACTAACCGGGCTGACCAACTGGGGAGACTAACCGGGCTGACCAACTGGGGAGACTAACCGGGCTGACCAACTGGGGAGACTAACCGGGCTGACCAACTGGGGAGACTAACCGGGCTGACCAACTGGGGAGACTAACCGGGCTGACCAACTGGGGAGACTAACCGGGCTGACCAACTGGGGAGACTAACCGGGCTGACCAACTGGGGAGACTAACCGGGCTGACCAACTGGGGAGACCAACCGGGGAGACCAACCGGGGAGACTAACCGGGCTGACCAACTGGGGAGACTAACCGGGGAGACTAACCGGGCTGACCAACTGGGGAGACTAACCGGGCTGACCAACTGGGGAGACTAACCGGGGAGACTAACCGGGCTGACCAACTGGGGAGACTAACCGGGCTGACCAACTGGGGAGACTAACCGGGCTGACCAACTGGGGAGACTAACCGGGGAGACTAACCGGGCTGACCAACCGGGGAGACTAACCGGGCTGACCAACTGGGGAGACTAACCGGGCTGACCAACTGGGGAGACTAACCGGGCTGACCAACTGGGGAGACTAACCGGGGAGACCAACTGGGGAGACTAACCGGGCTGACCAACTGGGGAGACTAACCGGGCTGACCAACTGGGGAGACTAACCGGGCTGACCAACTGGGGAGACTAACCGGGCTGACCAACTGGGGAGACTAACCGGGCTGACCAACTGGGGAGACCAACCGGGGAGACCAACTGGGGAGACTAACCGGGCTGACCAACTGGGGAGACTAACCGGGGAGACTAACCGGGCTGACCAACTGGGGAGACTAACCGGGCTGACCAACTGGGGAGACTAACCGGGGAGACTGGGGAGACTAACCGGGCTGACCAACTGGGGAGACTAACCGGGCTGACCAACTGGGGAGACTAACCGGGCTGACCAACTGGGGAGACTAACCGGGCTGACCATCCGGGGAGACTAACCGGGCTGACCAACTGGGGAGACTAACCGGGCTGACCAACCGGGGAGACTAACCGGGCTGACCAACCGGGGAGACTAACCGGGCTGACCAACCGGGAGACTAACCGGGCTGACCAACCGGGGAGACTAACCGGGCTGACCAACCGGGAGACTAACCGGCTGACCAACCGGGGAGACTAACCGGGCTGACCAACCGGGGAGACTAACCGGGCTGACCAACCGGGAGAGACCAACCGGGGGACTAACCGGGCTGACCAACCGGGAGACTAACCGGGCTGACCAACCGGGGAGACTAACCGGGCTGACCAACCGGGGAGACTAACCGGGCTGACCAACCGGGGAGACTAACCGGGCTGACCAACCGGGGAGACTAACCGGGGAGACTAACCGGGCTGACCAACCGGGGAGACTAACCGGGCTGACCAACCGGGGAGACTAACCGGGCTGACCAACTGGGGAGACTAACCGGGCTGACCAACCGGGGAGACTAACCGGGCTGACCAACCGGGGAGACTAACCGGGCTGACCAACCGGGGAGACTAACCGGGCTGACCAACCGGGAGACTAACCGGGCTGACCAACCGGGGAGACTAACCGGGCTGACCAACTGGGGAGACTAACCGGGCTGACCAACCGGGGAGACTAACCGGGCTGACCAACCGGGGAGACTAACCGGGCTGACCAACCGGTGAGACTAACCGGGCTGACCAACCGGGGAGACTGGGGAGACTAACCGGGCTGACCAACTGGGGGGACTAACCGGGCTGACCAACTGGGGAGACTAACCGGGCTGACCAACTGGGGAGACTAACCGGGCTGACCAACTGGGGAGACTAACCGGGCTGACCAACTGGGGAGACTAACCGGGCTGACCAACTGGGGAGACTAACCGGGCTGACCAACTGGGGAGACTAACCGGGCTGACCAACTGGGGAGACTAACCGGGCTGACCAACTGGGGAGACTAACCGGGCTGACCAACTGGGGAGACTAACCGGGCTGACCAACTGGGGAGACTAACCGGGCTGACCAACTGGGGAGACTAACCGGGCTGACCAACTGGGGAGACTAACCGGCTGACCAACTGGGGAGACTAACCGGACCAACCGGGGGAGACTAACCGGGCTGACCAACTGGGGAGACTAACCGGGCTGACCAACTGGGGAGACTAACCGGGGAGACCAACTGGGGAGACTAACCGGGAGACCAACTGGGCTGACCAACTGGGGAGACTAACCGGGCTGACCAACTGGGGAGACTAACCGGGCTGACCAACTGGGGAGACTAACCGGGAGACTAACTGGGGAGACCAACTGGGGAGACTAACCGGGCTGACCAACTGGGGAGACTAACCGGGCTGACCAACTGGGGAGACTAACCGGGCTGACCAACTGGGGAGACTAACCGGGCTGACCAACTGGGGAGACTAACCGGGCTGACCAACTGGGGAGACTAAGACTAACTGGGGAGACTAACCGGGCTGACCAACTGGGGAGACTAACCGGGCTGACCAACTGGGGAGACTAACCGGGCTGACCAACTGGGACCAACTGGGGAGACTAACCGGGCTGACCAACTGGGGAGACTAACCGGGCTGACCAACTGGGGAGACTAACCGGGCTGACCAACTGGGGAGACTAACTGACCAACTGGGGGGAGACTAACCGGGCTGGCCAACCGGGGAGACTAACCGGGCTGACCAACCGGGGAGACTAACCGGGCTGACCAACTGGGGAGACTAACCGGGCTGACCAACTGGGGAGACTAACCGGGCTGACCAACTGGGGAGACTAACCGGGCTGGCCAACCGGGGAGACTAACCGGGCTGACCAACTGGGGAGACTAACCGGGCTGGCCAACCGGGGAGACTAACCGGGCTGACCAACTGGGGAGACTAACCGGGCTGACCAACTGGGGAGACTAACCGGGCTGACCAACTGGGGAGGGGAGACTAACCGGGCTGACCAACTGGGGAGACTAACCGGGCTGACCAACCGGGGGAGACTAACCTGGGGAGACTAACCGGGCTGACCAACTGGGGAGACTAACCGGGCTGACCAACTGGGGAGACTAACCGGGCTGACCAACTGGGGAGACTAACCGGGCTGACCAACTGGGGAGACTAACCGGGCTGACCAACTGGGGAGACTAACCGGGCTGACCAACTGGGGAGACTAACCGGGCTGACCAACTGGGGAGACTAACCGGGCTGACCAACTGGGGAGACTAACCGGGCTGACCAACCAACCGGGCTGACCAACTGGGGAGACTAACCGGGCTGACCAACCTGGGGAGACTAACCGGGCTGACCAACTGGGGAGACTAACCGGGCTGACCAACTGGGGAGACTAACCGGGCTGACCAACTGGGGAGACTAACCGGGCTGACCAACTGGGGAGACTAACCGGGCTGACCAACTGGGGAGACTAACCGGGCTGACCAACTGGGGAGACTAACCGGGCTGACCAACTGGGGAGACTAACCGGGCTGACCAACTGGGGAGACTAACCGGGCTGACCAACTGGGGGGAGACTAACCGGGCTGACCAACTGGGAGACTAACCGGGCTGACCAACTGGGGAGACTAACTGGGGAGGGCTGACCAACTGGGGAGACTAACCGGGCTGACCAACTGGGGAGACTAACCGGGAGACGGGCTGACCAACTGGGGAGACTAACCGGGCTGACCAACTGGGGAGACTAACCGGGCTGACCAACTGGGGAGACTAACCGGGCTGACCAACTGGGGAGACTAACCGGGCTGACCAACTGGGGAGACTAACCGGGCTGACCAACTGGGGAGACTAACCGGGCTGGCCAACCGGGGAGACTAACCGGGCTGACCAACTGGGGAGACTAACCGGCTGACCAACTGGGGAGACTAACCGGGCTGACCAACTGGGGAGACTAACCGGGCTGACCAACTGGGGAGACTAACCGGGCTGACCAACTGGGGAGACTAACCGGCTGACCAACTGGGGAGACTAACCGGGCTGACCAACCTGGGGAGACTAAACCGGGCTGACCAACTGGGGAGACTAACCGGGCTGACCAACTGGGGAGACTAACCGGGCTGACCAACTGGGGAGACTAACCGGGCTGACCAACTGGGGAGACTAACCGGGCTGACCAACTGGGGAGACTAACCGGGCTGACCAACTGGGGAGACTAACCGGGCTGACCAACCGGGGAGACTAACCGGGCTGACCAACTGGGGAGACTAACCGGGCTGACCAACTGGGGAGACTAACCGGGCTGACCAACTGGGGAGACTAACCGGGCTGACCAACTGGGGAGACTAACCGGGCTGACCAACTGGGGAGACTAACCGGCTGACCAACTGGGGAGACTAACCAACCAACTGGGGAGACTAACCGGGCTGAGACTAACCGGGCTGACCAACTGGGGAGACTAACCGGGCTGACCAACTGGGGAGACTAACCGGGCTGACCAACTGGGGAGACTAACCGGGCTGACCAACTGGGGAGACTAACCGGGGGACTAACTGACCAACTGGGGAGACTAACCGGGCTGACCAACTGGGGAGACTAACCGGGCTGACCAACTGGGGAGACTAACCGGGCTGACCAACCGGGAGACTAACCGGGCTGACCAACTGGGGAGACTAACCGGGCTGACCAACTGGGGAGACTAACCGGCTGACCAACCGGGAGACTAACCGGGCTGACCAACCGGGGAGACTAACCGGGCTGACCAACTGGGGAGACTAACCGGGCTGACCAACTGGGGAGACTAACCGGCTGACCAACTGGGGAGACTAACCGGGCTGACCAACTGGGGAGACTAACCGGGCTGACCAACTGGGGAGACTAACCGGGCTGACCAACTGGGGAGACTAACCGGGCTGACCAACTGGGGAGACTAACCGGGCTGACCAACTGGGGCTGACCAACCGGGAGACTAACCGGGCTGACCAACTGGGGAGACTAACCGGGCTGACCAACTGGGGAGACTAACCGGGCTGACCAACTGGGGAGACTAACCGGGCTGACCAACTGGGGGCTGACCAACTGGGGAGACTAACCGGGCTGACCAACTGGGGAGACTAACCGGAGCTGACCAACTGGGGAGACTAACCGGGCTGACCAACCGGGAGACTAACCGGGCTGACCAACTGGGGAGACTAACCGGGCTGACCAACCTGGGGAGACTAACCGGGCTGACCAACTGGGGGAGACTAACCGGGCTGACCAACTGGGGAGACTAACCGGGCTGACCAACCGGGAGACTAACCGGGCTGACCAACTGGGGAGACTAACCGGGCTGACCAACCGGGCTGAACTGGGGAGACTAACCGGGCTGACCAACTGGGGAGACTAACCGGGCTGACCAACTGGGGAGACTAACCGGGCTGACCAACTGGGGAGACTAACTGGGGAGGCTGACCAACTGGGGAGACTAACCGGGGGAGACCAACCGGGAGACTAACCGGGCTGACCAACTGGGGAGACTAACCGGGGAGACGGGAACCGGGCTGACCAACTGGGGAGACTAACCGGGCTGACCAACCGGGCTGACCAACTGGGGAGACTAACCGGGCTGACCAACTGGGGAGACTAACCGGGCAGACCAACTGGGCAGACTAACCGGGCTGACCAACTGGGGAGACCGGGCTGACCAACTGGGGAGACTAACCGGGCTGACCAACTGGGGAGACTAACCGGGCTGACCAACTGGGGAGACTAACCGGGCTGACCAACTGGGGAGACTAACCGGGCTGACCAACTGGGGAGACTAACCGGGGAGACCAACTGGGGAGACTAACCGGGCTGACCAACTGGGGAGACTAACCGGGCTGACCAACTGGGGAGACTAACCGGGCTGACCAACTGGGGAGACTAACCGGGCTGACCAACTGGGGAGACTAAACCAACTGGGGAGACTAACCGGGCTGACCAACTGGGGAGACTAACCGGGCTGACCAACTGGGGAGACTAACCGGCTGACCAACTGGGGAGACTAACCGGGCTGACCAACTGGGGAGACTAACCGGGGAGACTAACCGGGCTGACCAACTGGGGAGACTAACCGGGCTGACCAACTGGGGAGACTAACCGGGCTGACCAACTGGGGAGACTAACCGGGCTGACCAACTGGGGAGACTAACCGGGCTGACCAACTGGGGAGACTAACCGGGCTGACCAACTGGGGAGACTAACCGGGCTGACCAACTGGGGAGACTAACCGGGCTGACCAACTGGGGAGACTAACCGGGCTGACCAACTGGGGAGACTAACCGGGCTGACCAACTGGGGAGACTAACCGGGCTGACCAACTGGGGAACTGGGGAGACTGGGGAGAACCGGGCTGACCAACTGGGGAGACTAACCGGGCTGACCAACTGGGGAGACTAACCGGGCTGACCAACTGGGGGAGACTGGGGAACCGGGCTGACCAACTGGGGAGACTAACCGGGCTGACCAACTGGGGAGACTAACCGGGCTGACCAACTGGGGAGACTAACCGGGCTGACCAACTGGGGAGACTAACCGGGCTGACCAACTAACCGGGGGGAGACTAACCGGGCTGACCAACTGGGGAGACTAACCGGGCTGACCAACTGGGGAGACTAACTGGGGAGGGGAGACCAACTGGGGAGACTAACCGGGCTGACCAACCAACTGGGGAGACTAACCGGGCTGACCAACTGGGGAGACTAACCGGGCTGACCAACTGGGGAGACTAACCGGGGAGACTAACCGGGCTGACCAACTGGGGAGACTAACCGGGCTGACCAACTGGGGAGACTAACCGGGCTGGCCAACCGGGGAGTCTAACCGGGCTGACCAACTGGGGAGACCAACCGGGGAGACTAACCGGGCTGACCAACTGGGGAGACTAACCGGGCTGACCAACTGGGGAGACTAACCGGGCTGACCAACTGGGGAGACTAACCGGGCTGACCAACTGGGGAGACTAACCGGGCTGACCAACTGGGGAGACTAACCGGGCTGACCAACTGGGGAGACTAACCGGGCTGACCAACTGGGGAGACTAACCGGGCTGACCAACTGGGGAGACTAACCGGGCTGACCAACTGGGGAGACTAACCGGGCTGACCAACCGGGAGACTAACCGGGCTGACCAACTGGGGAGACTAACCGGGCTGACCAACTGGGGAGACTAACCGGGCTGACCAACTGGGGAGACTAACCGGGCTGACCAACTGGGGAGACTAACCGGGCTGACCAACTGGGGAGACTAACCGGGCTGACCAACTGGGGAGACTAACCGGGCTGACCAACTGGGGAGACTAACCGGGCTGACCAACTGGGGAGACTAACCGGGCTGACCAACTGGGGAGACTAACCGGGCTGACCAACTGGGGAGACTAACCGGGCTGACCAACTGGGGAGACTAACCGGGCTGACTAACTGGGGAGACTAACCGGGCTGACCAACTGGGGAGACTAACCGGGCTGACCAACTGGGGAGACTAACCGGGCTGACCAACTGGGGAGACTAACCGGGCTGACCAACTGGGGAGACTAACCGGGGAGACTAACCGGGGAGACTAACCGGGCTGACCAACTGGGGAGACTAACCGGGCTGACCAACCGGGGAGACTAACCGGGCTGACCAACTGGGGAGACTAACCGGGCTGACCAACTGGGGAGACTAACCGGGCTGACCAACTGGGGAGACTAACCGGGCTGACCAACTGGGGAGACTAACCGGGCTGACCAACCGGGGAGACTAACCGGGCTGACCAACTGGGGAGACTAACCGGGGAGACTAACCGGGCTGACCAACTGGGGAGACTAACCGGGCTGACCAACTGGGGAGACTAACCGGGCTGACCAACTGGGGAGACTGACCAACTGGGGAGACTAACCGGGCTGACCAACTGGGGAGACTAACCGGGCTGACCAACTGGGGAGACTAACCGGGCTGACCAACTGGGGAGACTAACCGGGCTGACCAACTGGGGAGACTAACCGGGCTGACCAACTGGGGAGACTAACCGGGCTGACCAACTGGGGAGACTAACCGGGCTGACCAACTGGGGAGACTAACCGGGCTGACCAACTGGGGAGACTAACCGGGCTGACCAACTGGGGAGACTAACCGGGCTGACCAACTGGGGAGACTAACCGGGGACCAACTGGGGAGACTAACCGGGCTGACCAACTGGGGAGGGCTGGCCAACTGGGGAGACTAACCGGGCTGGGCTGACCAACTGGGGAGACTAACCGGGCTGACCAACTGGGGAGACTAACCGGGCTGACCAACTGGGGAGACTAACCGGGCTGACCAACTGGGGAGACTAACCGGGCTGACCAACTGGGGAGACTAACCGGGCTGACCAACTGGGGAGACTAACCGGGCTGACCAACCGGGGAGACTAACCGGGCTGACCAACTGGGGAGACTAACCGGGCTGAGACCAACTGGGGAGACTGGGGAGACTAACCGGGCTGACCAACTGGGGAGACTAACCGGGCTGACCAACCGGGGAGACTAACCGGGCTGACCAACCGGGGAGACTAACCGGGCTGACCAACTGGGGAGACTAACCGGGCTGACCAACTGGGGAGACTAACCGGGGAGACCAACTAGCTGTGTGTTGTAGTGGACAGACTGAACTACTGTACTAGCTGTGTGTTGTAGTGGACAGACTGAACTACTGTACTAGCTGTGTGTGTTGTAGTGAAGTGGACAGACTGAACTACTGTACTAGCTGTGTGTTGTAGTGGACAGACTGAACTACTGTACTAGCTGTGTGTGTTGTAGTGGACTGACTGAACTACTGTACTAGCTGTTTATGTTGTAGTGAAGTGGACAGACTGAACTACTGTACGAGCTGTGTGTGTTGTAGTGGACCGACTGAACTACTGTACTAGCTGTGTGTGTTGTAGTGAAGTGGACAGACTGAACTACTGTACTAGCTGTGTGTGTTGTAGTGGACAGACTGAACTACTGTACGAGCTGTGTGTGTTGTAGTGGACAGACTGAACTACTGTACGAGCTGTGTGTGTTGTAGTGGACAAACTGAACTACTGTACTAGCTGTGTGTGTTGTAGTGAAGTGGACAGACTGAACTACTGTACTAGCTGTGTATGTTGTAGTGGACAGACTGAACTACTGTACGAGCTGTGTGTGTTGTAGTGGACCGACTGAACTACTGTACTAGCTGTGTGTGTTGTAGTGGACAGACTGAACTACTGTACGAGCTGTGTGTGTTGTAGTGGACAGACTGAACTACTGTACGAGCTGTGTGTGTTGTTGTGGACAGACTGAACTACTGTACTAGCTGTGTGTGTTGTAGTGAAGTGGACAGACTGAACTACTGTACGAGCTGTGTGTGTTGTAGTGGACAGACTGAACTACTGTACGAGCTGTGTGTGTTGTAGTGGACAGACTGAACTACTGTACGAGCTGTGTGTGTTGTAGTGGACAGACTGAACTACTGTACGAGCTGTGTATGTTGTAGTGGACAGACTGAACTACTGTACTAGCTGTGTGTGTTGTAGTGAAGTGGACAGACTGAACTACTGTACTAGCTGTGTGTGTTGTAGTGGACAGACTGAACTACTGTACTAGCTGTGGGTAGTGAAGTGGACAGACTGAACTACTGTACTAGCTGTGTGTGTTGTAGTGAAGTGGACAGACTGAACTACTGTACTAGCTGTGTGTTGTAGTGAAGTGGACAGACTGAACTACTGTACGAGCTGTGTGTGTTGTAGGGGACAGACTGAACTACTGTACTAGCTGTGTGTGTTGTAGTGGACAGACTGAACTACTGTACTAGCTGTGTGTTGTTGTGTAGGGGACAGACTGAACTACTGTACTAGCTGTGTGTTGTAGTGGACAGACTGAACTACTGTACTAGCTGTGTGTGTTGTAGTGGACAGACTGAACTACTGTACTAGCTGTGTGTTGTTGTGTAGGGGACAGACTGAACTACTGTATTAGCTGTGTGTGTTGTAGGGGACAGACTGAACTACTGTACTAGCTGTGTGTTGTAGTGGACAGACTGAACTACTGTACTAGCTGTGTGTGTTGTAGTGGACAGACTGAACTACTGTACTAGCTGTGTGTTGTTGTGTAGGGGACAGACTGAACTACTGTACTAGCTGTGTGTGTTGTAGGGGACAGACTGAACTACTGTACTAGCTGTGTATGTTGTAGGGGACAGACTGAACTACTGTACTAGCTGTGTGTGTTGTTGTGTAGGGGACAGACTGAACTACTGTATTAGCTGTGTGTGTTGTAGGGGACAGACTGAACTACTGTACTAGCTGTGTGTGTTGTAGGGGACAGACTGAACTACTGTACTAGCTGTGTGTTGTAGTGGACAGACTGAACTACTGTACTAGCTGTGTGTGTTGTAGTGGACAGACTGAACTACTGTACTAGCTGTGTGTGTTGTAGTGAAGTGGACAGACTGAACTACTGTACTAGCTGTGTGTTGTAGTGGACAGACTGAACTACTGTACTAGCTGTGTGTGTTGTAGTGGACAGACTGAACTACTGTACTAGCTGTGTGTTGTAGTGAAGTGGACAGACTGAACTACTGTACTAGCTGTGTGTGTTGTAGTGGACAGACTGAACTACTGTACTAGCTGTGTGTTGTTGTGTAGGGGACAGACTGAACTACTGTACGAGCTGTTTGTGTTGTAGTGAAGTGGACAGACTGAACTACTGTACGAGCTGTTTGTGTTGTAGTGAAGTGGACGGGAACCCCGACTACGACAACCTGGACATCGTCAACAGAGATGCAGAGGAGAAGTATTTCGATGAGGATGAAAAGGAGGAGGAGCAAGAGGAGGACATGACTATAGATGTGTCATGACAGCAGCTGTCATTGGACTGTAAATATAATAACTTCTGTAATAACTATACTATGTAATGTTTCTACTCTGTTTATTCTCCTCACATTCATTTAATATTCAGTTTGCATGGATAGCAATAAATCATGTGTGTTTACGTACGTTGTTAGTCAGTTGAATTATTTCTTACTAGTTCCTGATTGGACTGAAATACTCCACACCTGCTGACAACACTGGACACTGATGTTGTTCTGAATGAGTCAGAGAGCAGAGAAATGAGTCAGCAACTCAATGAAGAGTTAGTATTTATGAATGAGTCAGAGAGCTGATTGGAAATGAGTCAGCAACTCAATGAAGAGTTAGTATTTATGAATGAGTCAGAGCTGATTGGAAATGAGTCAGCAACTCAATGAAGAGTTAGTATTTATGAATGAGTCAGAGAGCTGATTGGAAATGAGTCAGCAACTCAATGAAGAGTTAGTATTTCTGAATGAATCAGAGAGCAGAGAAATGAGTCAGCAACTCAATGAAGAGTTAGTATTTCTGAATGAGTCAGAGCTGATTGGAAATGAGTCAGAGAGCTGATTGTAGTATTTCAAGAGGCTGAAAACAGGTGGATTTTGGGTTCCAGGAGTGAAATCAGTTATTTTAATTTCAGAGGGATTTTTCCCGTTCCATTTCCATTAATGGGGGAGAACACAGCCAGGGATTGAATTTCAACTAGCTAATGAATCCTGTAAATTAAGAGTGCTCATGATTGCCCCAACCATGTAATACCGCTCTTATGGTTCACTAGACCAGTTTTATATTTAAGCAATAAGGCACGAGGTGGTGTGATGTATGGCCAATATACCACGACTAAGGGTTGTCCTTAGGCACGACACATCGCAGAGTACCTGGACACAGAGCCTTAGCCGTGGTATATTGGCCATATATCACACCACCTCGTGCCTTATTACTTTTATAAACTGGTTATCAAATCAAATGTATTTATATAGCCCTTCGTACATCAGCTGATATCTCAGTGCTGTACAGAAACCCAGCCTAAAACCCCAACAGCAAGCAATGCAGGTGTAGAAGCACAGTGGCTAGGAAAAACTCCCTAGAAAGGCCAAAACCTAGGAAGAAACCTAGAGAGGAACCAGGCTATGTGGGGTGGCCAGTCCTCTTCTGGCTGTGCTGGGTGGAGATTATAACAGAACATGGCCAAGATGTTCAAATGTTCATAAATGACCAGCATGGTCAAATAATAATAAGGCAGAACAGTTGAAACTGGAGCAGCAGCACGGCCAGGTGGACTGGGGACAGCAAGGAGTCATCATGTCAGGTAGTCCAACCCAAGGGGGGGCGCCAACCCAGAACGGAAGATCACATCAGTGACTCAACCCACTCAAGTGACGCACCCCTCCCAGGGACTGCATGGAAAAGCTCCAGTAAGCCAGTGTCTCAGCCCCTGTAATAGGGTTAGAGGCAGAGAATCCCAGTGGAGAGAGGGGAACCAGCCAGGCAGAGACAGCAAGGGCGGTTTGTTGCTCCAGAGCCTTTCCGTTCACCTTCCCACTCCTGGGCCAGACGACACTCAATCATATGACCCACTGAAGAGATGAGTCTTCAGTAAAGACTTAAAGGTTGGGACCGAGTTTATCAACGTAATTAGAGCAGTAAAATTAAATGTTTTGTCATACCTGTGGTATACCACGGCTTTCAGCCAATCAGCATCCAGGAGCCAAACTACCCGGTTTATAATGGGCAGATTCGATGAGGCTGAGGTAAAGACCCATCACGCCATCAGGTGAAAGCAGGGAGGGAGAAGCACCCTTCTCAAATCAAACAGTAATCTGTGCTGCTCTGTCATTTTGTCAACGAGGCAGCATGGTGCATTGACCAGAAACATCTCTTTTCCATTAAATTAATGTTAGTATCTTTTATTTTTCATTGGGAAGGCAGATTAGTGTTTAGCAAAAATGACTGGAGTTATTTATTTTATTTCACCTTTATTTAACCAGGCCAGTTGAGAACAAGTTCTCATTTACAACTGCAACCTGGCCAAGATAAAGCAAAGTCTCATATCTCCCTCTAACTTTAAGCATCAGCTGCCAGAGCAGCTTACCGATCATTGCACCTGTCCATAGCCCATCTGTAAATAGCCCATCCAACTACCTCATATTGTTATTTATTTTTTCATTGCACCAGCTGCTGCCTGTTATATAATGTATTGTTTTATCTTTAGTTTAATATGTAAGTGCTTTAATGTGTTTGGACCTCAGGAAGAGTAGCTGCTGCCTTGGCAGGAACTAATGGGGATCCATAATAAACCCCAGGAAGAGTAGCTGCTGCCTTGGCAGGAACTAATGGGGATCCATAATAAACCCCAGGAAGAGTAGCTGCTGCCTTGGCAGGAACTAATGGGGATCCATTATAAACCCCAGGAAGAGTAGCTGCTGCCTTGGCAGGAACTAATGGGGATCCATAATAAACCCCAGGAAGGGTAGCTGCTGCCTTGGCAGGAACTAATGGGGATCCATTATAAACCCCAGGAAGAGTAGCTGCTGCCTTGGCAGGAACTAATGGGGATCCATAATAAACCCCAGGAAGAGTAGCTGCTGCCTTGGCAGGAACTAATGGGGATCCATTATAAACCCCAGGAAGAGTAGCTGCTGCCTTGGCAGGAGCTAATGGGGATCCATAATAAACCCCAGGAAGAGCAGCTGCTGCCTTGGCAGGAACTAATGGGGATCCATAATAAACCCCAGGAAGAGTAGCTGCTGCCTTGGCAGGAGCTAATGGGGATCCATAATAAATACAAATCTGCATCCTGGTTTATAATGAAGCAATAAGGCCTGGAGGAGGTGTGGGGATCCATTATAACCCGGCCCGCAGGTAATGTGGAAGGCCTGGAAGCAGCCCTGAGCCGTGGTATATTGGCCATATTTCACAACCCCGTGGTGCCGTATTGGTTTTATAGACTGGTTTACAACGTATGCTTTGAACTGGGGCAGAAGGAACCCTCAAAGGGAAGCCCAGCGCGACTCTGACACAAAAGCATATTCAAGTGGATGAGTCAATATTCACGCTTATAAACGTCTATAGACTAGACAGACCAGCCTGGTCTCTCAGACTAGACAGACCAGCCTGATGTCTCAGACTAGACAGACCAGCCTGATCTCTCAGACTAGACAGACCAGCCTGGTCTCTCAGACTAGACAGACCAGCCTGATCTCAGACTAGACAGACCAGCCTGCAGCCTGATCTCTCAGACTAGACAGACCAGCCTGATGTCTCAGACTAGACAGACCAGCCTGATCTCTGACTAGACAGACCAGCCTGATGTCTCAGACTAGACAGACCAGCCTGATCTCTCAGACTAGACAGACCAGCCTGATCTCAGACTAGACAGACCAGCCTGATGTCTCTGACTAGACAGACCAGCCTGGACTCTCAGACTAGACAGACCAGCCTGATCTCTCAGACAAGACAGACCAGCCTGGACTCTCAGACTAGACAGACCAGCCTGATCTCTCAGACTAGACAGACCAGCCTGATCTCTCAGACTAGACAGACCAGCCTGGTCTCTCAGACTAGACAGACCAGCCTGGTCTCTCAGACTAGACAGACCAGCCTGGTCTCTCAGACAAGACAGACCACCCTGATCTCTCTGACTAGACAGACCAGCCTGGACTCTCAGACTAGACAGACCAGCCTGGTCTCTCAGACAAGACAGACCAGCCTGGTCTCTCAGACTAGACAGACCAGCCTGGTCTCTCAGACTAGACAGACCAGCCTGGTCTCTCAGACTAGACAGACCAGCCTGGTCTCTCAGACTAGACAGACCACCCTGATCTCTCAGACTAGACAGACCAGCCTGGTTAAGTTTGGTGGGGTTGCATAAGACAAAGGTTACTTCAGAGGGTAGTGCGTACGGCCAAATACATCACTGGGGCAAAGCTGCCTGCCATCCAGGACCTCTACACCAGGCAGTGTCAGAGGAAGGCCCTAAAAATTGTCAAAGACCCCAGTCAAACACTGTTCTCTCTACTACCGCATGGCAAGCGGTACCGGAGTGCCAAGTCTAGGACAAAAAGGCTTCTCAACAGTTTTTACCCCCAAGCCATAAGACTCCTGAACAGGTAACCAATGGTTACCCGACCTATTTACATTGTGTGTGTCCCCCTCTTGTATGCTGCTGCTACTCTCTGTTTATCTTATATGCACAGTCACTTTAACGATACCTACATGTACATACTTTTGACCTCCTTTACATGTTAGCTAAAGGCATCTCCTTTACATGTTAGCTAAAGGCATCTCCTTTACATGTTAGCTAAAGGCATCTCCTTTACATGTTAGCTAAAGGCATCTCTTTACATGTTAGCTAAAGGCATCTCCTTTACATGTTAGCTAAAGGCATCTCCTTTACATGTTAGCTAAAGGCATCTCCTTTACATGTTAGCTAAAGGCATCTCCTTTACATGTTAGCTTAAGGCATCTCCTTTACATGTTAGCTTAAGGCATCTCCTTTACATGTTAGCTAAAGGCATCTCCATTACATGTTAGCTAAAGGCATCTCCTTTACATGTTAGCTAAAGGCATCTCCTTTACGTTAGCTAAAGGCATCTCCATTACATGTTAGCTAAAGGCATCTCCTTTACATGTTAGCTAAAGGCATCTCCTTTACATGTTAGCTAAAGGCATCTCCTTTACGTTAGCTAAAGGCGTCTCCTTTACATGTTAGCTAAAGGCATCTCCTTTACATGTTAGCTAAAGGCATCTCCTTTACGTTAGCTAAAGGCATCTCCATTACATGTTAGCTAAAGGCATCTCCTTTACATTAGCTAAAGGCATCTCCATTACATGTTAGCTAAAGGCATCTCCTTTACATGTTAGCTAAAGGCATCTCCTTTACATGTTAGCTAAAGGCATCTCCTTTACATGTTAGCTAAAGGCATCTCCTTTACGTTAGCTAAAGGCATCTCCTTTACATGTTAGCTAAAGGCATCTCCTTTACATGTTAGCTAAAGGCATCTCCTTTACATGTTAGCTAAAGGCATCTCCTTTACATGTTAGCTAAAGGCGTCTCCTTTACATGTTAGCTAAAGGCATCTCCTTTACATGTTAGCTAAAGGCATCTCCATTACATGTTAGTTAAAGGCCTCTAATTTACACGTTAGCTAAAGGCGTCTCCTTTACATGTTAGCTAAAGGCATCTCCTTTACATGTTAGCTAAAGGCATCTCCTTTACATGTTAGCTAAAGGCATCTCCTTTACATGTTAGCTAAAGGCATCTCCTTTACATGTTAGCTAAAGGCATCTCCTTTACATGTTAGCTAAAGGCATCTCCTTTACATGTTAGCTAAAGGCCTCTCCTTTACATGTTAGCTAAAGGCATCTCCTTTACATGTTAGCTAAAGGCATCTCCTTTACATGTTAGCTAAAGGCATCTCCTTTACATGTTAGTTAAAGGCATCTCCTTTACATGTTAGCTAAAGGCATCTCCTTTACATGTTAGCTAAAGGCATCTCCTTTACATGTTCGCTAAAGGCATCTCCTTTACATGTTAGCTAAAGGCATCTCCTTTACATGTTAGCTAAAGGCATCTCCTTTACATGTTAGCTAAAGACATCTCCTTTACATGTTAGCTAAAGGCACCTCCTTTACATGTTAGTTAAAGGCATCTCCTTTACATGTTAGTTAAAGGCCTCTAATTTACATGTTAGCTAAAGGCATCTCCATTACATGTTAGCTAAAGGCATCTCCTTTACATGTTAGCTAAAGGCATCTCCTTTACATGTTAGCTAAAGGCATCTCCTTTACATGTTAGCTAAAGGCATCTCATTTACATGTTAGCTAAAGGCATCTCCATTACATGTTAGCTAAAGGCATCTCCTTTACATGTTAGTTAAAGGCATCTCCTTTACATGTTAGCTAAAGGCATCTCCTTTACATGTTAGCTAAAGGCATCTCCTTTACACGTTAGCTAAAGGCATCTCCTTTACACGTTAGCTAAAGGCAACTCCTTTACACGTTAGCTAAAGGCATGTCCTTTACACATTAGCTAAAGGCATCTCCTTTACACGTTAGCTAAAGGCGTCTCCTTTACACGTTAGCTAAAGGCGTCTCCTTTACACGTTAGCTAAAGGCGTCTCCTTTACACGTTAGCTAAAGGCGTCTCCTTTACACGTTAGCTAAAGGCGTCTCCTTTACACGTTAGTTAAAGGCATCTCCATTACATGTTAGCTAAAGGCATCTCCTTTACATGTTAGTTAAAGGCATCTCCTTTACATGTTAGCTAAAGGCATCTCCTTTACATGTTAGCTAAAGACATCTCCTTTACATGTTAGCTAAAGGCAGCTCCTTTACATGTTAGCTAAAGGCATCTATGCCTTTAGCTAACATGTTAGCTAAAGACATCTCCTTTACATGTTAGCTAAAGGCAGCTCCTTTACATGTTAGCTAAAGGCATCTCCTTTACATGTTAGCTAAAGGCATCTCCTTTACATGTTAGCTAAAGGCATCTCCTTTACACGTTAGCTAAAGGCATCTCCTTTACACGTTAGCTAAAGGCGTCTCCTTTACACGTTAGCTAAAGGCATCTCCTTTACACGTTAGTTAAAGGCATCTCCTTTACGTTAGCTAAAGGCGTCTCCTTTACATGTTAGCTAAAGACATCTCCTTTACATGTTAGCTAAAGGCATCTCCTTTACATGTTAGCTAAAGGCATCTCCTTTACATGTTAGCTAAATGCATCTCCTTTACATGTTAGCTAAATGCATCTCCTTTACATGTTAGCTAAAGACATCTCCTTTACATGTTAGCTAAAGGCATCTCCTTTACATGTTAGCTAAAGGCATCTCCTTTACATGTTAGCTAAAGGCATCTCCTTTACATGTTAGCTAAAGGCATCTCCTTTACATGTTAGCTAAAGGCATCTCCTTTACATGTTAGCTAAAGGCATCTCCATTACATGTTAGCTAAAGGCATCTCCTTTACATGTTAGCTAAAGGCATCTCCTTTACATGTTAGCTAAAGGCATCTCCTTTACACGTTAGCTAAAGGCATCTCCTTTACGTTAGCTAAAGGCGTCTCCTTTACATGTTAGCTAAAGGCATCTCCTTTACATGTTAGCTAAAGGCATCTCCCTTACATGTTAGCTAAAGGCATCTCCTTTACATGTTAGCTAAAGGCGTCTCCTTTACATGTTAGCTAAAGGCATCTCCTTTACATGTTAGCTAAAGGCATCTCCTTTACACGTTAGCTAAAGACATCTCCTTTACGTTAGCTAAAGGCATCTCCTTTACATGTTAGCTAAAGGCATCTCCTTTACATGTTAGCTAAATGCATCTCCTTTACATGTTAGCTAAATGCATCTCCTTTACATGTTAGCTAAAGACATCTCCTTTACATGTTAGCTAAAGGCATCTCCTTTACATGTTAGCTAAAGGCATCTCCTTTACATGTTAGCTAAAGGCATCTCCTTTACATGTTAGCTAAAGGCATCTCCTTTACATGTTAGCTAAAGGCATCTCCTTTACATGTTAGCTAAAGGCATCTCCATTACATGTTAGCTAAAGGCATCTCCTTTACATGTTAGCTAAAGGCATCTCCTTTACATGTTAGCTAAAGGCATCTCCTTTACGTTAGCTAAAGGCATCTCCTTTACGTTAGCTAAAGACATCTCCTTTACATGTTAGCTAAAGGCATCTCCTTTACATGTTAGCTAAAGGCATCTCCTTTACATGTTAGCTAAAGGCATCTCCTTTACATGTTAGCTAAAGGCATCTCCTTTACATGTTAGCTAAAGGCATCTCCTTTACATGTTAGCTAAAGGCATCTCCTTTACACGTTAGCTAAAGACATCTCCTTTACGTTAGCTAAAGGCATCTCCTTTACATGTTAGCTAAAGGCATCTCCTTTACATGTTAGCTAAAGGCGTCTCCTTTACATGTTAGCTAAAGGCATCTCCTTTACATGTTAGCTAAAGGCATCTCCTTCTTAAAGGCAGTTCCTGTACTTTAGATGTGTGTGTATTGTTGTGAAATGGATAAATATTACTGTTAGATATTACTGCACTGTTAGCGCTAGAAACACAAGCTACACCCGCAATAACATCTGCTCAACACATGTATGTGACAAATAACATTTGATTTGATTTTAGAAAAACGAGAATAAAGCGGCAATAGTACTGTTTGTCCATTTTGAGAGGCTGTAGCCAAAATAACTCAAGAAATCTGACGTTCATTTTGACATTTTTACCTTAGAGATCTTAGTTTCGCAATTTTACATTGAACTAAGATATTTGGTAAAGTATTTTTAAATAAAACATTTGCATGGAAACAAGTCGTATCTCGTTGAATGACAGACTTTATTGAAGAAACCCCACCGTTGACCAATCACCGACGAGGGTCTTCGGGTCCGCGCTGCGGCTCGCCTGTCGAGTAATGTGTGCCTGAACAGTCGGAAAACTCTCACCAAAGTCTATACATACATATTATGGATGATGGACACCCACAAATAAATACATACTATATGTAATGCGTGTCGGATTGACATAAAAAATCATCTGACATGTTCTGAGTCACTGAGACAGGCACGTGGAGACGTCAGAGGACCCGCCTGTGTAATGAACCCCAAGGCCTCGTAGAGGGATAGGAGAAGCACAGCTACCATTGAACAGTCTATCCTTATGGTTTATACACCAGTAAATCTCTATTGGCGAGGGATAGGAGAAGCACAACTACCATTCTACAGCCTATCCTTATAGTTTATACACCAGTAAATATCTGCATTGCCGAGTGACTTCCGTGTCATTACACAAACAGACGATACCTCCTTCTATTGAACGAATAGCCGCTGTTAAACCACCCAGCTACTTCCTGACGTCTGCGATTCAGACCGGAAAACCAAATATAACTCCGGGTTTTATTAACTCATTTAAAAACAAATAACCACCATGGAATCAACATCTAACAACTACGAGCGGAACTGTGTTCTGTGTTGTCAGGAGCTCGACATCTTCGCCCTGGGGAAATGCGACCACCCGGTGTGTTACCGCTGCTCGACCAAAATGAGGGTGCTGTGCGACCAGAAGTACTGCGCCGTGTGCCGGGAGCAGCTCGACAAGGTAACACCGACTACCGGCCCGACTACTCTACAGCGGGGATGCGCTGGGAACACTGTAGGCCGTGGTATCTGCTCAGCTACGTTTCCAATGATCTCTCATGGACTCTTATCGAACTCCTTCAGTTCGGTCGGAGGGGGTTTATTTACTTACTTAGATAGTTATTCGTCAAAGTCAACACATATATTTGTCGTTTGTAAGTGGTAATAGGCAGGCACGGGCTAACCCCTCCACACACACACAGTTAAATGACCTAAGACACGTAATGACTAACGTTAGCTTGAGTGTTTTCACAAATAGAACAAAGAGGTTAGTTATAACACATTTTGGTGTTATTGTAATCAAGTAAGTAGTTTTTGTATTTATGTAGGTAACTAATAAGTATGGAACCGATGCTATACGGCCATGTAAGGTTGTCTTATGAGAGAGAGCTGTCAGGCTTCATGAAGGGTAGGGTGGTGGTTATGTAATGGTTTGTAATTTACTACCCGGGACGGGACAGTCACCCCTCCCCGTACCATGGACCGAGCCACAGATGATTCATTATATTGACCAGGGCCCGGTTTCCCGACAGCGATGGCGTTTTGGTTGGACTGTTTTAACTATCCATCTTTCCTACAACGGCCGATGATGTTACATGCGTTTCCCAAAAACACCACGTAGAGACAGCGGTCTGATAGATCAGGAAGAAAGGGATCACTGCTCTAGGATAAGTTTTCTCCATTCAAATATGACCTCATTAACATGGTAATTATTTCACAATGCAGACGACGGATCAGCTCCTAGACAGACATTAGGCCTAATGCTTACTCAATAAAAATGCACTAAATCACAGATTTGGCACGTCATTGCTCGCATGTTAGGCTACACATGATATATTTTTGACAAATTACAGATTTTGTGAAAAGTACAAGTAGGAAAATAGAAGTCAATTAATTGAACATGAAATGTAATTTCAATATACTTGAAATGAGCCTATAGCCTAATGTTTAAATTTGAATGCATCCATCTCATTTCTTTCATTTGAAATGGCTTTTCATACTTCACATCAATTGCAAAGACATTGAGAACTTTGTATTCGTAGTCGACTTTGTTCTGAAGTTATCAGCGTTCAGAAAGACTGATAAGCCAGGTGATTCTGTTTGTCTCGTTTAGCAACTCGGTCATTTCCAAGTTTCCTAGTTCTGCGACATGAGGCCGGCATTATGCCCTGTTTACATTGTGAAGTACGCTACATGACCAAAAGTATGTGGAACTCGGTAGGGAACTTTTGCAACCGAGGACAGACGATTTTTACGAGCTTCAGCACTCGATGGTCCCGTTCTGTGAGCTTGTGTGGCCTACCACTCGAAGCTCAGCCGTTGTTGCTCCATGACTGTTTCCACTTCACAATAACAGAGCTTACAGTTGACCGGGGCAGCTCTAGAAGGGCAGAAATTTGACAAACTGACTTGTTGGAAAGGTGGCGTCATGACGGTGCCACGTTGAAACTCACTGAGCTCTTCAGTAAGGACAATGTTTGTCTATGGAGATTGCATGGCTGTGTGCTCGATTTATACAACCGTCAGCAACGCGTGTGGCTGAAATATCTGAATCCACTCATTTGAAGGGGAGTCCACATACTGCTGTATATCCAGTGCATCTCTATTTAACCACGCTGTACATCTTCATGCAAAGCTCATTCCGCTACTGGACGGCGGGGTTGCCGTGGTTTTTCGCTACGGGACGGCGGGGTTGCCGGGGTTTTCGCTACGGGACGGCGGGGTTGCCGGGGTTTCCATACTGGACGGCGGGGTTGCTGGGGTTTTCGCTACGGGACGGCGGGGTTGCGGTTTTCCTGAAATTTGAGCTACTTTGAAATCGATGTGAAAATGTATTGGTTGAAGGTGTTTCGGACTACTTCTAAATTGCACCGCGGTCGCCATGGCGTTTCTCAACAACAACAAAAATATATATTTCACTGTGACCTGCTGACTATCAGAGAATCAGGCCAAAGATGTTTATAGCTAATCCAAGAGAGACCACAACCTGTGGTTTGCAATGGGAATAAATGAGTCATAGTTGGCAGAACAAGCAAGGATGGAGGCAGAGCAAAGCACGAGCTCCCAAGATCCTATTGGCTCATTTTATGCGTGTATTTGCATATTTTCATTAGGGAACGCCTACTCTGAAGTGCGGGTGTGCAAAAACTAAATTCACTTTTTGGAAACATTGGCAAATGGTGAGGGGAAAAAGTAAACTCAACTTAGTTCATAACTGATTTTAGGTTTGGGAACCGTGAACTGTATTGAGATCAAACATTTCATCGACGAGAACATTGGCAGAATGTCGGCCAATATCCATCTCGCTCCATCTTCTCCCACTGGGCTTCCTCTCATCACCATATTTGGTCATGAGTTGAAACGCAGACCGGATGGGTTTCCTCTCATCACCATTTTTGGTAGTGAGTTGAAACGCCGACCGGATGCTTCACATTTATACATCCTGTGAAATATCGGTCTCATTGTTCGATCTGTGATCAAGCAGTGAGGCCAGCTGTTGCTGAGTGAGTGGTGGGGAAGGGGGGGGCTGTAGGGGTGTGTCAGTTTCTAAACCCAGAAGTGCAAAACCGCAAGACTTCCAGGAACGCTTTTGAAACAGACCAAGCAGACCAGACAGGTTTGGGGTTTGAGAAGTCAATAAATATAAGTGAACAATTCTGGCTTTAGTTGTTAATTTTTTCAATCTACAGATGCAACCGAGATTTGAGCTTAAATCTTAAGTAGTTGAACATGTTATTTCTCGAACCTCATAAAAGTGACAAACTGACACGTTTTAATTTTTGGCAAAAAACAACTTCATCGGCCTCCCCGAGTGGCGCAGCGGTCTCAGGGCACTACAGCCGCGTCGTCCAGGGGAGGGTTTGACCGGTGGAATTTCCTTGGCTCACTGCGCTCTAGCGACTCCTTGTGGTGGGCCCGGGTGCCTGCAAGCTAACCTCGTTTGTCAGTCGAATGGGTTTTCCTCCTCCACATTGGTGCGGCTGGCTTCCGGGTAAAACGAGCAGTGTGTTAAGAAGTAGCTCGTCTTGGCGGGTCATGTTACGAAGGACGCAAGACTTGACCTTCAACCTCTCCCCGAGCTCGTTGGGGAGTTGAGACGAGATCGTAACTACTAATTGGATGTCATGAAATTGGGGCGAAAAGGGGGTAAAACCCTTTTTCTGTGAAAGGCTCCTTTGATCTGACGGCCTGCACAAGCGCAAAACGACCGTTAAACCTGATGACATGTTTCTGCGTATGAGCTGAGCTAGCCAATGTCGCAATGACATCACCTACAAGCATGAGCTTGGATTTGTATTGGAAAAGCAGTTCCTGCCCGTCTTCCTACGGTCTCTGGGGGAGTTCCTGCCCGTCTTCCTGCGGTCTCTGGGGGAGTTCCTGCCCGTCTTCCTACGGTCTCTGGGGGAGTTCCTGCCCGTCTTCCTGCGGTCTCTGGGGGAGTTCCTGCCCGTCTTCCTGCGCTCTCTGGGGGAGTTCCTGCCCGTCTTCCTGCGCTCTCTGGGGGAGTTCCTGCCCGTCTTCCGGCGGTCTCTGGGGGAGTTCCTGCCCGTCTTCCTGCGCTCTCTGGGGGAGTTCCTGCCCGTCTTCCTGCGCTCTCTGGGGGAGTTCCTGCCCGTCTTCCTGCGGTCTCTGGGGGAGTTCCAGCCCGTCTTCCGGCGGTCTCTGGGGGAGTTCCTGCCCGTCTTCCGGCGGTCTCTGGGGGAGTTCCTGCCCGTCTTCCTGTGGTCTCTGGGGGAGTTCCTGCCCGTCTTCCTAGGGTCTCTGGGTGTGCGTTGAGAGAGCGCTGCAGCAGGCAGCTGAGTCACCTGAGTGAGAGGAGACATTTGCTGCCTTCACATGCTAGTCAGAACTAGGAAAGTCTGAAATGTCCGACTTGCTTAACTGGTTGTAGTTATACACGTGCCTCGTTCAATCAATCAGCAAGTCGGACGTTTCTGAGCTTCCAATTCCGACTAGCATGTGAACAGCAGACGCACGTCCTGACAGCTGTTTCAGCGGTTGTAGTTGGGCTGTTTAATGTGTCATTGTGGAGACATCTTTTTCCATAAAACATCAGTTCTAGCGTGTTAAAGCACTGGAAAACCACTGAGCACTAGAGAGCATGAGATTCATTCGGTTGTAGGTGGTTTAAACTGCATTATAATATCGACTCTGCTTATGGAAAACCGTATCAAGCGGAAGGTTTTTACGCTCAGTTCTTGGGTCTCGAGTGGAAGTTATGCAACTCCCTTCTGTGCCTCTGTTATTGGGGAACAGTCCAGGGGCCTCTGTTATTGGGGAACAGTCAAGGGGCCTCTCTTATGGGGGAACAGTCTAGGGGCCCCTGTTATGGGGGAACAGTCTAGGGGCCTCTGTTGTGCGGGAACAGTCTAGGGGCCCCTGTTATGGGGGAACAGTCCAGGGGCCTCTGTTAGTGGGGGAACAGTCCAGGGGCCTCTGTTAGTGGGGGAACAGTCCAGGGGCCTCTGTTAGTGGGGGAACAGTCCAGGGGCCTCTGTTGTGGGGGAACAGTCCAGGGGCCTCTGTTGTGGGGGAACAGTCCAGGGGCCTCTGTTATTGGGGAACAGTCCAGGGGCCTCTGTTGTGCGGGAACAGTCCAGGGGCCTCTGTTGTGGGGGAACAGTCCAGGGGCCTCTGTTGTGGGGGAACAGTCCAGGGGCCTCTGTTGTGGGGGAACAGTCCAGGGGCCTCTGTTGTGGGGGAACAGTCCAGGGGCCTCTGTTGTGGGGGAACAGTACAGGGGCCTCTGTTGTGGGGGAACAGTACAGGGGCCCCTGTTAGTGGGGGAACAGTCCAGGGGCCCCTGTTAGTGGGGGAACAGTCCAGGGGCCTCTGTTAGTGGGGGAACAGTCCAGGGGCCTCTGTTGTGGGGGAACAGTCCAGGGGCCTCTGTTGTGGGGGAACAGTCTAGGGGCCTCTGTTGTGGGGGAACAGTCTAGGGGCCTCTGTTGTGGGGGAACAGTCCAGGGGCCTCTGTTGTGGGGGAACAGTCCAGGGGCCCCTGTTAGTGGGGGAACAGTCCAGGGGCCTCTGTTAGTGGGGGAACAGTCCAGGGGCCTCTGTTAGTGGGGGAACAGTCCAGGGGCCTCTGTTAGTGGGGAACAGTCCAGGGGCCTCTGTTGTGCGGGAACAGTCCAGGGGCCTCTGTTGTGGGGGAACAGTCCAGGGGCCTCTGTTGTGGGGGAACAGTCCAGGGGCCTCTGTTAGTGGGGGAACAGTCCAGGGGCCTCTGTTAGTGGGGGAACAGTCCAGGGGCCTCTGTTGTGGGGGAACAGTCCAGGGGCCTCTGTTAGTGGGGGAACAGTCCAGGGGCCTCTTATGGGGGAACAGTCCAGGGGCCTCTGTTAGTGGGGGAACAGTCCAGGGGCCTCTGTTAGTGGGGGAACAGTCTAGGGGCCTCTGTTGTGGGGGAACAGTCCAGGGGCCTCTGTTAGTGGGGGAACAGTCCAGGGGCCTCTTATGGGGGAACAGTCCAGGGGCCTCTGTTAGTGGGGGAACAGTCCAGGGGCATTAGGCTACAGGTGATCAGCATTAGGCTACAGGTGATCAGCATTAGGCTACAGGTGATCAGCATTAGATTAGGCTACAGGTGATCAGGATTAGGCTACAGGTGATCAGCATTAGATTAGGCTACAGGTGATCAGGATTAGGCTACAGGTGATCAGCATTAGGCTACAGGTGATCAGCATTAGGCTACAGGTGATCAGCATTAGATTAGGCTACAGGTGATCAGCATTAGGCTACAGGTGATCAGGATTAGGCTACAGGTGATCAGCATTAGATTAGGCTACAGGTGATCAGCATTAGATTGAAGGTAATAGTCAGATTAGACAACAGGCGATCAGCATTAGATTAGGCTACAGGCGATCAGCATTAGATTAGGCTACAGGCGATCAGCATTAGATTAGGCTACAGGCGATCAGCATTAGATTGAAGGTAATAGTCAGATTAGGCTACAGGCGATCAGCATTAGATTAGGCTACAGCTGATCAGCATTAGATTAGGCTACAGGCGATCAGCATTAGATTAGGCTACAGGCGATCAGCATTAGATTAGGCTACTGGCGATCAGCATTAGATTAGGCTACTGGCGATCAGCATTAGATTAGGCTACTGGCGATCAGCATTAGATTAGGCTACTGGCGATCAGCATTAGATTAGGCTACAGGCGATCAGCATTAGATTAGGCTACAGGCGATCAGCATTAGATTAGGCTACAGGTGATCAGCATTAGATTAGGCTACAGGTGATCAGCATTAGATTAGGCTACAGGTGATCAGCATTAGATTAGGCTACAGGTGATCAGCATTAGATTAGGCTACAGGTGATCAGCATTAGATTGAAGGTAAACCAGATTAGGCTATTGGGAAACACAAGCACTTGCCTCAATGTCCTCGCTATTTGTGTTGAATTTGAACTAAGCAAACTGCTAAATCATTCAGTTTACATTTTGCCTCCACTTTGTCTTGGCTACTGTAGGCTATCTGAAATGAGATTACGTTTTATCAGGGGCTATAGGCTACCTGTATTTAGCTAAGCAAACCATGGTAACGTTTAATTCCAATCATAAAACCAGATTTTAGTTAGTATCCTGTGCCTATTGAAATGACAAGTCAATCTCGCTAATAGGTCATTTTATAAGTTTGTAGGTTTGGCATCTGATAAAAGCACAATTGCCAGAAAAAACGAGCCTGACATTTGTTTACAGTGGTATCTTCAACCTAGCCTAGCATTCATCTAGCTACGGTGGTATCTTCAACCTAGCCTAGCATTCAGCTAGCTACGGTGGTATCTTCAACCTAGCCTAGCATTCAGCTAGCAAGCTGCTCTGCAGTGCAAGCAAGCTTGCTATAAAATTAGAGAAACTAGTTGAGGAAAAAGTAACTAAACACCTGAAACCATATATTTATCCTGTTTTTTTGCAGTTTCCCAAAATATGTATGGTCTCAAACAGATTCTCCATCTCATTATAAACACCACTCTGGTCTGTTCAGTAGTGGGACTACAGACAGATTTCACTACTCACTTTAACTAGCTGGCTCATCCCTTTCTCTGTTAGTTTGTGAGCTAGTACCCTAGGGTAGGGTTAGCTTCATTTAACAGCTGTACTTTGATTGTCGCTGTAATGTTGGCTGGAATAACAAGTAAAACCCCAAGGCCTTGACCCCAGCTACCAGTGGACAGGTCAGGTAAAGGCTGATTCCCATTGACAGGCTGTTTGTGTCTAGGTGCTGTTTGTGTCTAGGTGCTGTTTGTGTCTAGGTGCTGTTTGTGTCTAGGTGCTGTTTGTGTCTAGGTGCTGTTTGTGTCTAGGTGCTGTTTGTGCAGCTACCAGTGGACAGGTCAGGTAAAGGCTGAATCCCATTAACAGGCTGTTTGTGTCTAGGTGCTGTTTGTGTCTAGGTGCTGTTTGTGTCTAGGTGCTGTTTGTGTCTAGGTGCTGTTTGTGCAGCTACCAGTGGACAGGTCAGGTAAAGGCTGAATCCCATTAACAGGGTGTTTGTGTCTAGGTGCTGTTTGTGACTAGGTGCTGTTTGTGTCTAGGTGCTGTTTGTCTAGGTGCTGTTTGTGTCTAGGTGCTGTTTGTGTCTAGGTGCTGTTTGTGTCTAGGTGCTGTTTGTGTCTAGGTGCTG
This sequence comes from Oncorhynchus masou masou, assembly GCF_036934945.1. Taxonomy (NCBI): domain Eukaryota; kingdom Metazoa; phylum Chordata; class Actinopteri; order Salmoniformes; family Salmonidae; genus Oncorhynchus; species Oncorhynchus masou. The sequence goes on from NW_027013031.1 coordinate 265,273, forward strand.
TGTGTCTAGGTGCTGTTTGTGCAGCTACCAGTGGACAGGTCAGGTAAAGGCTGAATCCCATTAACAGGGTGTTTGTGTCTAGGTGCTGTTTGTGCAGAAGTTGGTGGCGTTCTCCTCTCAGCCCCTCCAGATGCTGCAGGTGGAAAGGAAACATGACATCTACTTTACAGACTCCAAGATATACGCTCAGTTCAGGTATACTGCTTTCCTCCTCCTTATCACTCTTCCTCCTATCCCTCTCTCCTCTTCCTCCTATCCCTCTCTCCTCTTCACCCTGGACCGCTCTTCCTCTCCTGTCCTCCTCCTGGACCGCTCTTCCTCTCCTGTCCTCCCCCTGGTCCTCTCTCCTCTTCCTCATATTCCTCTTCCTCATATTCCTCTTCCTCCTGGCCCTCTCTCCTATCCCTCTCTTCCTCTCCTGTCTTCCCCCTGGACCTCTCTATCTACTATAAGTCTCTGTCTCTCTTCCTCATGTCTCTCTCTGTCTCTGCCTGTAGGACACTGCTACAGTCTGAGTGTCCTGTGTGTCCAGAGTCTAAAGTCTTCTCAAAGTTTGAGGAGTTGGAGCAGCACATGAGGAAACAGCATGAACTCTTCTGTTGCAAACTCTGTACCAAACACCTGCAGGTAGGTATGTTTGTCTGTCTGTCTGTGTTATACCTGTCTGTCTGTGTTATACCTGTCTGTCTAACATATATGTAACCTATTCCCACCAGATCTTCTCCCATGAGAGGAAGTGGTATAACCGGAAGGATCTGGCACGTCACCGTACCCATGGTGACCCAGATGACACATCTCACCGCGGACACCCGCTCTGCAAGTTCTGTGATGACCGTTACCTTGACAACGACGAGCTGCTGAAACACCTCCGTAGAGACCATTACTTCTGTCACTTCTGTGATGCTGACGGAGCCCAGGAGTACTACAGGTACACACACACACAACCAGTCACATGTCTGGACACACAGACACACACAGACACACACAACCAGTCACATGTCTGGACACACAGACACACACAGACACACACAACCAGTCACATGTCTGGACACACAGACACACACACAACCAGTCACATGTCTGGACACACAGACACACACACAACCAGTCACATGTCTGGACACACACACACACACACACACACACAACCAGTCACATGTCTGGACACACACACACACACACACACACACACACAACCAGTCACATGTCTGGACACACACACAGACACACACACAACCAGTCACATGTCTGGACACACACACAGACACACACACAACCAGTCACATGTCTGGACACACAGACACACACAGACACACACAACCAGTCACATGTCTGGACACACACACACACAGACACACACACAACCAGTCACATGTCTGGACACACAGACACACACACACAACCAGTCACATGTCTGGACACACAGACACACACACACACAACCAGTCACATGTCTGGACACACACACACACACACAACCAGTCACATGTCTGGACACACACACACAACCAGTCGCATGTTTGGACACACACACAGACACACACACACACACACAACCAGTCGCATGTTTGGACACACACACAGACACACACACACACACACACACACAACCAGTCGCATGTTTGGACACACCTACTCATTCCAGGGTTTTTCTTTATTTTTTTACTATTTGGTGTACAGAACACAGCCCTATTTGGATAAAGACAAAGCCCATATAATGGCAAGAAGAGCTCAAATAAGCAAAGAGAAATGACAGTCCATCATTAATTTAAGACATAAAGGTCAGTCAATCTGGAAAATGCCAAGAACTCTGAAAGTTTCTTCAAGTGCCGTCGCAAAAACCATCAAGCGCTGTGATGAAACTGGCTCTCATGAGGACTGCCACAGGAAAGGAAGACCCAGAGTTACCTCTGCTGCAGAGGATATGTTCGTTAGAGTTAACTGGCTCTCATGAGGACCGCCACAGGAAAGGAAGACCCAGAGTTACCTCTGCTGCAGAGGAGAAGTGTATTAGTTAAATGCACCTGTTCAGAGGAGACTGAATGAATCAGGCCTTCATGGTTGAATTGCTGCAAAGAAACCACTACTAAAGGACACGAATAAGAAGAGACTTGCTTAGGTTAAACACAAGCAATGAACGGATGATCTCTGCATGTGTGGTTCCCACCGTGAAGCATGGAGGAGGAGGTGTGATGGGGTGGGGGTGCTTTGCTGGTGACACTGTGAGGGATTTATTTTGAATTCAAGGCACTCTTAACCAGCATGGCTACCACAGCATTCTGCAGCAATACACCATCCCATCTGGTTTGCACTTAGTCCCACTATCATTGATTTTTCAACAGGACAATGACGCAACACACCTCCAGGCTGTGTAAGTGCTATTTGACCAAGAAGGAGAGGGATGAAGTGCTGCATCAGATAACCTGGCCCCCACAATCCCCTGACCTCAACCAAATTGAGATGGTTTGGGATGAGTCTGATCGCAGAGTGAAGGAAAAGCAGCCAACCAAGTGCTCAGCATATGTGGGACCTCCTTCAAGACTGTTGGAAAAGCATTCCTCGTGAAGCTGGTTGAGAGAATGCCAAGAGTGTGCAAAGCTGTCATCAAGGCAAAGGGTGGCTACTTTGAAGAACCTCAAATATAAACTCTGTAAAAGAAATAAACTTCCTCTAACTGTCAACTGCGTTTGTTTTCAGCAAACTTTACCTGCGTTCTGAGCCCTCTCCTGTACTCCCTGTTCACCCACGACTGCATGGCCACGCACGCCTCCAACTCAATCATCAAGTTTGCGGACGACACAACAGTGGTAGGCTTGATTACCAACAACGACGAGACGGCCTACAGGGAGGAGGTGAGGGCCCTCGGAGTGTGGTGTCAGGACAATAACCTCACACTCAACGTCAACAAAACTAAGGAGATGATTGTGGACTTCAGGAAACAGCAGAGGGAACACCCCCCTATCCACATCGATGGAACAGTAGTGGAGAGGGTAGTAAGTTCCTCGGCATACACATCACAGACAAACTGAATTGGTCCACTCACACAGACAGCATCGTGAAGAAGGCGCAGCAGCGCCTCTTCAACCTCAGGAGGCTGAATAAATTCGGCTTGTCACCAAAAGCACTCTACAGATGCACAATCGAGAGCATCCTGGCGGGCTGTATCACCGCCTGGTACGGCAAGTGCTCCGCCCACAACCGTAAGGCTCTCCAGAGGGTAGTGAGGTTTGCACAACGTATCACCGGGGGCAAACTACCTGCCCTCCAGGACACCTAAACCACCCGATGTTACAGGAAGGTCATAAAGATCATCAAGGACAACACCCACCCGAGCCACTGCCTGTTCACCCCGCTATCATCCAGAAGGCGAGGTCAGTACAGGTGCATCAAAGCTGGGACCGAGAGACAGAAGCTGTTTTTCAATCTCAAGGCCATCAGACTGTTAAACAGCCACCACTAACATTGAGTGGCTGCTGCCAACACACTGACTCAACTCCAGCCACTTCAATAATGGGGATTGATGGGAAAGGATGTAAAATATATCACTAGCCACTTTAAACAATGCTACCTAATATAATGTTTACATACCCTACATTATTCATCTCATATGTATACGTATATACTGTACTCTATATCATCTACTGCATCCTTATGTAATACATGTATCACTAGCCACTTTAAACAATGCTACCTAATATAATGTGTACATACCCTACATTATTCATCTCATATGTATACGTATATACTGTACTCTATATCATCTACTGCATCCTTATGTAATACATGTATCACTAGCCACTTTAAACAATGCTACCTAATATAATGTGTACATACCCTACATTATTCATCTCATATGCATACGTATATACTGTACTCTATCATCGCATATCTATCTATCTATCTATCTATGCATCCTTATGTAATACATGTATCACTAGCCACTTTAACTATGCCACTTTGTTTACATACTCATCTCACATGTATATACTGTACTCGATACCATCTACTGTATCTTGCCTATGCTGCTCTGTACCATCACTCATTCATATATCCTTATGTACATATTCTTTATCCCCTTACACTGTGTATAAGACAGTAGATTAGGAATTGTTAGTTAGATTACTTGTTGGTTATTACTGCATTGTCGGAACTAGAAGCACAAGCATTTCGCTACACTCGCATTAACATCTGCTAACCATGTGTATGTGACAAATAAAATTTGATTTGATGAACATAACAAGATTCAACAACTGAGACAAACTGAACAAGTTCCACAGACATGTGACTAACAGAAATGGAATGAACTAAGGGGGGGTGGGATCCAAATCAAAAGTAACAGTCAGTATCTGGTGTGGCCACCAGCTGCATTAAGTACTGCAGTGCATCTCCTCCTCATGGACCGCACCAGATTGGTCAGTTCTTGCTTTGAGATGTTACCCCACTCTTCCACCAAGCACTGCAAGTTCCCGGACATTTCCGTGGGGAATGGCCCTAGCCCTCACCCTCTGACCCAAGAGGTCCCAGACGTGCTCAATGGGATTGAGGTCCAGGCTCTTCGATGGCCATGGGAGAACACTGACATTCCTGTCTTGCAGGAAATCATAAACAGAATGAGCAGTATGGCTGGTGGCATTGTCATGCTGGAGGGTCATGTCAGGGTGAGCCTGTAGGAAGGGTACCACATGAGGGAGAAGGATGTCTTCCCTGTAACGCACAGCGTTGAGATTGCCTGCAATGACAACAAGCTCAGTCCGATGATGCTGTGACACACCGCCCCAGACCATGACGGACCCTCCATCTCGATCCCGCTCCAGAGTACAGGCCTCGGTGTAACGCTCATTCCTTCGACGATAATCGCGAATCCGACCATCACCCCTGGTGAGACAAAACCACGACTCGTCAGTGATGAACACCTTTTGTCTGTCCTGTCTGGTCCAGCGACGGTGGGTTTGTGCCCATAGGCGACGTTGTTGTCGGTGATGTCTGGTGAGGACCTGCCTTACAACAGGCCTACAAGCCCTCAGTCCAGCCTCTCTCTTAGCTTTTCGGGGCAGTCTGAGCACTGATGGAGGGATTGTGCGTTCCTGGTGTAACTCGGTCAGTTGTTGATGTTCGGATGTACCGATCCTGTGCAGGTGTTGTTACATGTGGTCTGCCACTGCGAGGACAATCAGCTGTCCATCCTGTCTCCCTGTAGCGCTGTCTTAGGCGTCTCACAGTACGGACATTTCAATTTATTGCCCTGGCCACATCTGCAGTCCTCATGCCTCCTTGCAGCATGCCTATGGCACGGTCACCAGATGAGCAGGGACCCTGGGCATCTTTCTTTTGGCGTTTTTCAGAGTCCGTAGAAAGGCCTTTTTTAGTGTCCTAAATTTTCTAAACTGTGACCTTATTGCCGTCTGTAAGCTTAATGACCGTTCCACAGGTCCATGTTCATTAATTGTTTATGGTTCATTGAACAAGCATGGGAAACAGTGTTTAAACCCTTTAAAATGAAGATCTGTGTTTTTTTTTAATTTAACACTATTTTGGTTACTACATTATTCCATATGTGTTATTTCAAAATTTTGATGTCTTCACCATTATTCTACCAAGTAGAAAATAGTAAAAAATTAAGACACCCCCGCCCCCCTCTGTATCTGTCCTAAGCATGTTGGTGCCCCCCTTCTCTCCACAGTGACTACCAGTACCTGAGCGAACACTTCCGGGAGGCCCACTACCTGTGTGAGGAGGGGCGCTGTGCTACGGAGCAGTTCACCCACGCCTTCAGGAGCCAGATCGACTACAAGGCCCACAAGGCCTCAGCACACAGCAAGAACCGAGCCGAAGCACGACAGAACCGACACATAGACCTGCAGTTCAGCTATGCCCCTCGCCAGACCCGACGCAACGATGGTGAGACTGGATACTGTGCTTTTCTGTCTAAACAAACTGGATTTCAGGCCTGCTTGGTAACAACACACTGTGTGTTCCTTCAAGGAGGCATGGTGTCTGGAGAGGACTATGAGGAGGCGAGGTCGGGTCGGGGGGAAGAGGAAGGAGCCAAGGGAACCAACCGAACACCAGAGGTAGCTGGAGATACAACCGGTCAGTATGACATCATCACTATGAGACCACCATGACAACCGTGACACATCACACTAATCAACTTTAAGTAACGTCAAACCAGTTGATTTCAGTTCATTTGTCCAAAACATTGCTGGGTTGCACCGATTTACTCTTATTGATTTCTAGCTAGCGGTGGCTAAAGTTAGCTGATGATCTAAACTCACCATTACAAGACAGGGAGTTTAGCATTTTATATCATAAACTCTCACCATTACAATAACAGGGGAGTTTAGCATTTTATATCATACCTCCAAGACATGCTAACCTCTCACCATTACAATAACAGGGGAGGTTAGCATACCTCCAAGACATGCTAACCTCTCACCATTACAATAACAGGGAGGTTAGCATTTTATATCATATCTCCAAGACATGCTAACCTCTCACCATTACAATAACAGGGGAGGTTAGCATTTTATATCATACCCCCAAGACATGCTAACCTCTCACCATTACAATAACAGGGAGCATTTTATAATATCTCCAAGACATGCTAACCTCTCACCATTACAATAACAGGGGAGGTTAGCATTTTATATCAAACAAATGTCGCCCCATTCCGTACAAATGTGCGCAACCGCAACATTCAAACAAGGTTACAAAGAAAACTAATGGGACTGTAGCGACTGTGTTGACTTCAAAATCGGGTTGAGAACTAGGTTTTTTTATTCAAGCTTTGATCGCCATGGTAATGGATCTATAGTATTGGAGAAAAGTTGAAAAAACTGACCCTCCGTTCCGTCATGTCGTAACGTACAGCACGCATAAAGCAACTATTTCTGTCTTACAAGCTCTCTCCACCAGGTGTAGCACTTCTATCATCCTCGTCATTTTTTTCGTCATTGCATGCGATCATCATTCTCAAAGCCGCTATTTACTTCTAAGATCACTTTAGAACCGCCCTAATAACCCGATTCAAATTTGACACAAACCTTCCAATAGGTATGTAATGCCACATTAACTCTTTTATAGTGTTTTATTTACATTTTAGAGGAGATAAGTTGGACAGATCGAGTGAAAAAAGCAATTTTCCCACACGACAACATCTCTCCTTCTCACTATCACGCATTAGTTTCGCTTCCCCACCCGCCATTTGTTTTAAAGACCCGACGGGGCTCATTGCCTGCTTGAATTATGCAGAAACGGGCAGCGTTTAGGTCATGTATTTGATTCTGTTGGAAAGGGGAGAAATTGTGCTTTACAATGGTATTGACATTACAGTTGATCTGGAAGTATTACGTTTTTGGGGCGCTAATATAAGGGCAATTGTACGGACCAAGGCGATGTACGAGTTTACGTTACTTGAAGTAGGCTACCCACCTCTCACCCACAGACACAAACAAACATTATCATGAACACGTAGCCCCAGCTTCACCATATAAGTTAGCTAGCTAGTCAACTAGCAAGCTCGGCTGTTGGTTTATAAAAACCTAAACAAGTTACGAATGTATCTAGCCAGGCTAATGTTGCTTGCTAGCTAACCATGACCTTGCTAGCTAGGTAACGGGCGTTTTCAATTTAAAAACTTGCTCTATTTAAAAACGTTATTATTTACTACATTTAGCTAACATTAGTTAATCCAGAGATTCTTACCTTTTGCCTGGATTCGTCAGTCTGGTCCAGATCATCACGGCCCTGGTGAGTGACGCTTGACAGGCGTTTCTAGTTCTGTATGATAGCCACATTAGCAGCTAATTAGCATATACTTTTTTTTAGTTGTAATTACAGGCGACTATATTGATACAAATCACCTTGTTTTAGAGAGATTTACACAGTTATCAAAACATCACGCCAGGGTGAACCTCCATGGTTATCAAAACATCACGCCAGGGTGAACCTCCATGGTTATCAAAACATCAGACCAGGGTGAGTCTCCATGGTTATCAAAACATCAGACCAGGGTGAGTCTCCATGGTTATCACAACATCAGGCCAGGGTGAGTCTCCATGGTTATCACAACATCAGGCCAGGGTGAGTCTCCATGGTTATCACAACATCAGGCCAGGGTGAGTCTCCATGGTTATCACAACATCAGACCAGGGTGAGTCTCCATGGTTATCAAAACATCAGACCAGGGTGAGCCTCCATGGTTACCACAACATCAGGCCAGGGTGAGCCTCCATGGTTATCACAACATCAGGCCAGGGTGAGCCTCCATGGTTATCACAACATCAGGCCAGGGTGAGCCTCCATGGTTATCACAACATCAGGCCAGGGTGAGCCTCCATGGTTATCACAACAGGGCCAGGGTGGGCCTATACCAAACAGTCCTTATTTGAAGTGACTCTAATATCCACAATGAATAAAAATGAATTGTAGATAAACGATTGGAACCATTTGCGTGTTTCACCAGTGTTTTCTGGGTATTATGACTCTGTGATAGACTATAACAGTGCTGTGTTTTGGTAGTGAGGAGGAGGACAGGGAGTTGGCAGTAGCAGTCAGAGCCTCTTTGATGCAGCAGAGGAGACAGGAGGACGGAGGACGAGACACCCAGGACAGGAGCGGAGCGCCCAAACACCGCAAAGAGGAGCGGATGGAGAGGCCCGAGCGGATGGAGAGGCCCGAGCGGATGGAGAGGCCCGAGCGGATGGAGAGGCCCGAGCGGATGGAGAGGCCCGAGCGGATGGAGAGGCCCGAGCGGATGGAGAGGCCCGAGCGGATGGAGAGGCCCGAGCGGATGGAGAGGCCCGAGCGGATGGAGAGGCCCGAGCGGATGGAGAGGCCCGAGCGGATGGAGAGGCCCGAGCGGATGGAGAGGCCCGAGCGGATGGAGAGGCCCGAGCGGATGGAGAGGCCCGAGCGGATGGAGAGGCCCGAGCGGATGGAGAGGCCCGAGCGGATGGAGAGGCCCGAGCGGATGGAGAGGCCCGAGCGGATGGAGACTGAGGAGAGACACAGGAGTGTTCCTGTCAAACCTCCAGCAGAAGCTCCCCCAGTGAGGACCATGAAGAGTAACCCTCTGACAGGAGATGACTTCCCAGCTCTCCTGGGGGCTGCAGCACCCACACTGAGGTACACACACACACACACCCCGAGGTGAAGGTGTATACCAGCTGTGTTATCAGTGTTATACCCTAACACTGTAAAGCCCCCCCCCCGGCCCAGTCTCTTTGTTGTGATGTGCAGTACCAGTCAACAGTTGGGACACCTACTCATTCCAGGGGTTTTTCTTTATTTGTACTATTTTCTACATTGTAGAGCAATAATGATGTCAAAACTATGAAATAACACATATGGAATCATGTGGTAACCAAAAAAGTGTAACCAACAAAATCTAAATTATTTTATATTTGAGATTCTTCAAAGATGCCTTGATGACAGCTTTGCACACTCTTGGCATCCTCTCAACCAGCTTCTTGAGGTAGTCACCTGGAATGCTTTTCAATTAACAGCTGTGCCTTGTTAAAAGTTCTTTTGTGGAGTTTCTTTCCTTAACCTCTAGTGACACACGTTTGGCTGAGAAATCGACCGGAAATTGCGGTCATGACAACGCCGAAAAATATTCCAAATTAGCTCCATAATATCGACAGAAACATGGCAAACGTTGTTTTGAATCAATCCTCAAGGTGTTTTTCAAATATCTATTCGATAATATATCAACCGGAACAATTGGTTTCTCAGTAGAAGCGATTGGAATAATGGCTACCTCTGTACTTTACGCAAGATTTTCTCCGGGAGCATCATGTGACCACTTGCGCAATGTAGCCCCCTACGGGTATTCTTCAACATAAATGCGTAAAACTACGTCACAATGCCGTAGACACCTTGGGGAATACGTAGAAAGCGTAAGCCGGTGGTGGTATTCACAGCTCAATAGGGACTCATTGGAACGCAGCATTTTCAAAATATGGGCACTTCCGGATTGGATTTTATCAGTTCTGTTATAGTCACAGACAATATTTTTACAGTTTTGGAAACGTTAGGGTTTTCTATCCAAAGCTGTCAATTATATGCATATTCTAGCATTTTGTCCTGACAAAATATCCCGTTTAAAAATGAAAATATTGCCCCTAGAGTCACAACAGGTTAATGCGTTTGAGCCAATCAGTTGTGTTGTGACAAATTGGGGGTGGTAAACAGAAGATGGCCCTATTTGGTAAAAGACCAAGTCCATATTATGTTAAGATCAACTCAAATAAGCAAAGAGAAACGACAGTCCATCATTACTTTAAGACATGAAGGTCAGTCAATACGGAAAATGTCAAGATTCTTCCACGAAAGTGTCTTCAATGCAGTCGCAAAAACCATCATGATGAAACTGTCTCTCATGAAGACGGCCACAGGAAAGGAAGACCCAGAGTTACCTCTGCTACAGAAGATAACTTAATTCTAGTTACCATCTTCAGAAATTGAAGCCCAAATAAATGCTTCACAGAATTCAAGTAACGGACACATCTCAACATCAACTGTTCAGAGGAGACTGCGTGAATCAAGCCTTCATGGTTGAATTGCTGCAAAGAAACCACTTCTAAATGACACCAATAAGAAGAGACTTGCTTGGGCCAAGAAACACGAACAATGGACATTAGACTGGTGGAAATCTGTCGTTTGGTCTGATGGAACCAGAAATCTCAAATTTGGACTCCACTGCCGTGTCTTTGTGAAATGCAGAGATGGGTGAACGGATGATCTCCGCATGTGTGGTTCCCACTGTGAAGCATGGAGGAGGAGGTGTTTTTTTAAATTCAAGGCACACTTAACCAGCATGGCTACCACAGCATTCTAAAGTGATACGCCATCCCATCTGGTTTGCGCTTAGTGGGACTATCATTTCTTCTTCAACAGGACAATGACCCAACACACCTCCAGGCTGGGTAAGGGCAATTTGATGAAGGAGAGTGATGAAGTGCTGCATCAGATGACCTGGCCTCCACAATCCCCTGACCTCATCCCAATTGAGATGGTTTGGGATAAGTTGGACCGCAGAGTGAAGGAAAAGCAAGACTGTTGGAAAAGCATTCCTCATGAAGCTGGTTGAGAGAATGCCAAGACACTGCAATGCTGTCATCAAGTAAAAGGGTGGCTACTGTTGAAGAATCTAAAATATACAATATATTTTGATTTAACACTTATGTTATTTCATAGTTTTGATGTCTTCACTTATTAAATAGTAAACAAAAAGAAAAACCCTTGAATGAGTAGGTGTGTCCAAACTTTTCACTTTTTACTGGTATGTTACCGGTAAATACATTAATGTGTGTGTTACAGTGTAAAGCCTCCCCCCAGGTCTCTCTGTAGTGATGTATGTTATAGGTGTGTATATATTGTGTGTTACAGTGTAAAGCCTCCCCCCAGGTCTCTCTGTAGTGATGTATGTTATAGGTGTATATATATTGTGTGTTACAGTGTAAAGCTTCCCCCCAGGTCTCTCTGTAGTGATGTATGTTATAGGTGTATATATATTGTGTGTTACAGTGTAAAGCCTCCCCCCCAGGTCTCTCTGTAGTGATGTATGTTATAGGTATATATATATTGTGTGTTACAGTGTAAAGCCCCCCCAGGTCTCTCTGTAGTGATGTATGTTATAGGTATGTAAAGCCTCCCCCAGGTCTCTCTGTAGTGATGTATGTTATAGGTATATATATTGTGTGTTACAGTGTAAAGCCCCCCCCAGGTCTCTCTGTAGTGATGTATGTTATAGGTATATATATTGTGTGTTACAGTGTAAAGCCCCCCCCAGGTCTCTCTGTAGTGATGTATGTTATAGGTATATATATTGTGTGTTACAGTGTAAAGCCCCCCCAGGTCTCTCTGTAGTGATGTATGTTATAGGTATATATATTGTGTGTTACAGTGTAAAGCCCCCCCAGGTCTCTCTGTAGTGATGTATGTTATAGGTATATATATTGTGTGTTACAGTGTAAAGACCCCCCCCCCCCAGGTCTCTCTGTAGTGATGTGTTATAGGTATTGTGTGTTGTAAAGCCCCCCCCCAGGTCTCTCTGTAGTGGTATGTTATAGGTATATATTGTGTGTTACAGTGTAAAGCCCCCCCCAGGTCTCTCTGTAGTGATGTATGTTATAGGTATATATATTGTGTGTTACAGTGTAAAGCCCCCCCCCCAGGTCTCTCTGTAGTGATGTATGTTATAGGTATATATATTGTGTGTTACAGTGTAAAGCCCCCCCCCCCCAGGTCTCTCTGTAGTGATGTATGTTATAGGTGTATATATATTGTGTGTTACAGTGTAAAGCCCCCCCCAGGTCTCTCTGTAGTGATGTATGTTATAGGTATTTATATATTGTGTGTTACAGTGTAAAGCCCCCCCCCCCCAGGTCTCTCTGTAGTGATGTATGTTATAGGTATATATATTGTGTGTTACAGTGTAAAGCCCCCCCCCCCCAGGTCTCTCTGTAGTGATGATGTTATAGGTATATATATTGTGTGTTACAGTGTAGGTATCTGTAGTGATGTATGTTATAGGTATATATATTGTGTGTTACAGTGTAAAGCCCCCCCAGGTCTCTCTGTAGTGATGTATGTTATAGGTATATATATTGTGTGTTACAGTGTAAAGCCCTGACCCCCCCAGGTCTCTCTGTAGTGATGTATGTTATAGGTATATATATTGTGTGTTACAGTGTAAAGCCCCCCCCCAGGTCTCTCTGTAGTGATGTATGTTATAGGTGTATATATATTGTGTGTTACAGTGTAAAGCCCCCCCAGGTCTCTCTGTAGTGATGTATGTTATAGGTATATATATTGTGTGTTACAGTGTAAAGCCCCCCCCCCAGGTCTCTGTAGTGATGTATGTTATAGGTATACATATTGTGTGTTACAGTGTAAAGCCCCCCAGGTCTCTCTGTAGTGATGTATGTTATAGGTATATATATTGTGTGTTGTGTAAAGCCCCCCCCAGGTCTCTCTGTAGTGATGTATGTTATAGGTATATATATTGTGTGTTACAGTGTAAAGCCCCTGACCCCCCCCCCCCAGGTCTCTCTGTAGTGATGTATGTTATAGGTATATATATTGTGTGTTACAGTGTAAAGCCCCCCCAGGTCTCTCTGTAGTGATGTATGTTATAGGTATATATATTGTGTGTTACAGTGTAAAGCCCCCCCCAGGTCTCTCTGTAGTGATGTATGTTATAGGTATATATATTGTGTGTTACAGTGTAAAGCCCCCCCCCCCAGGTCTCTCTGTAGTGATGTATGTTATAGGTATATATATTGTGTGTTAGTGTAAAGCCCCCCCCAGGTCTCTCTGTAGTGATGTATGTTATAGGTATATATATTGTGTGTTACAGTGTAAAGCCCCCCCCCCAGGTCTCTCTGTAGTGATGTATGTTATAGGTATATATATTGTGTGTTACAGTGTAAAGCCCCCCCCCAGGTCTCTCTGTAGTGATGTATGTTATAGGTATATATATTGTGTGTTACAGTGTAAATAGGTCTCTCTGTAGTGATGTATGTTATAGGTATATATATTGTGTGTTAGTGTAAAGCCCCCCCAGGTCTCTCTGTAGTGATGTATGTTATAGGTATATATATTGTGTGTTACAGTGTAAAGCCCCCCCAGGTCTCTCTGTAGTGATGTATGTTATAGGTATATATATTGTGTGTTACAGTGTAAAAGCCCCCCCCCAGGTCTCTCTGTAGTGATGTATGTTATAGGTATATATATTGTGTGTTACAGTGTAAAGCCCCCCCAGGTCTCTCTGTAGTGATGTATGTTATAGGTATATATATTGTGTGTTACAGTGTTGACCCCCCCCAGGTCTCTCTGTAGTGATGTATGTTATAGGTATATATATTGTGTGTTACAGTGTAAAGCCCCCCCCCAGGTCTCTCTGTAGTGATGTATGTTATATGTATATATATTGTGTGTTATAAAGCCCCCAGGTCTCTCTGTAGTGATGTATGTTATAGGTATACATATTGTGTGTTACAGTGTAAAGCCCCCCCAGGTCTCTCTGTAGTGATGTATGTTATGATGTATAAAGCCCCCCAGGTCTCTCTTAGTGAGTATGTTATAGGTATATATATTGTGTGTTACAGTGTAAAGCCCCCCCCCCAGGTCTCTCTGTAGTGATGTATGTTATAGGTATATATATTGTGTGTTACAGTGTAAAGCCCCCCAGGTCTCTCTGTAGTGATGTATGTTATAGGTATATATATTGTGTGTTACAGTGTAAAGCCCCCCCAGGTCTCTCTGTAGTGATGTATGTTATAGGTATATATATTGTGTGTTACAGTGTAAAGCCCCCCCCCCCCAGGTCTCTCTGTAGTGATGTATGTTATAGGTATATATATTGTGTGTTACAGTGTAAAGCCCTAACCCCCCCCCCCCCAGGTCTCTCTGTATATATATTGTGTGTTAGTGTAAAGCCCCCCCAGGTCTCTGTAGTGATGTATGTTATAGGTATATATATGTTACAGTGTTCCCCCCCAGGTCTCTCTGTAGTGATGTATGTTATAGGTATACATATTGTGTGTTACAGTGTAAAGCCCCCCCCAGGTCTCTCTGTAGTGATGTATGTTATAGGTATATATATTGTGTGTTAGTGTAAAGCCCCCCCAGGTCTCTCTGTAGTGATGTATGTTATAGGTATATATATTGTGTGTTACAGTGTAAAGCCCCCCCCCAGGTCTCCTGTAGTGATGTATGTTATAGGTATATATATTGTGTGTTACAGTGTAAAGCCCCCCAGGTCTCTCTGTAGTGATGTATGTTATAGGTATATATATTGTGTGTTACAGTGTAAAGCCCCTGACCCCCCCCCCCCCAGGTCTCTCTGTAGTGATGTATGTTATAGGTATATATATTGTGTGTTAGTGTAAAGCCCCCAGGTCTCTCTGTAGTGATGTATGTTATAGGTATATATATTGTGTGTTACAGTGTAAAGCCCCTGACCCCCCCCCCAGGTCTCTCTGTAGTGATGTATGTTATAGGTATACATATTGTGTGTTAGTGTAAAGCCCCCCCCAGGTCTCTCTGTAGTGATGTATGTTATAGGTATATATATTGTGTGTTACAGTTCTGACCCCCCCCCCAGGTCTCTCTGTAGTGATGTATGTTATTGGTATATATATTGTGTGTTACAGTGTAAAGCCCCTGACCCCCCCCCCCCCAGGTCTCTCTGTAGTGATGTATGTTATAGGTATATATATTGTGTGTTACAGTGTAAAGCCCCTGACCCCCCCCCCCAGGTCTCTCTGTAGTGATGTATGTTATAGGTATATATATTGTGTGTTAGTGTAAAGCCCCCCAGGTCTCTCTGTAGTGATGTATGTTATAGGTATATATATTGTGTGTTACAGTGTCCCCCAGGTCTCTCTGTAGTGATGTATGTTATAGGTATATATATTGTGTGTTACAGTGTAAAGCACCCCTAGACCCCCCCCCCCAGGTCTCCTGTAGTGATGTATGTTATAGGTATATATATTGTGTGTTACAGTGTAAAGCCCCCCCAGGTCTCTCTGTAGTGATGTATGTTATAGGTATATATATTGTGTGTTACAGTGTAAAGCCCCTGACCCCCCCCAGGTCTCTCTGTAGTGATGTATGTTATAGGTATATATATTGTGTGTTACAGTGTAAAGCCCCTGACAGCCCCCCCCCCAGGTCTCTCTGTAGTGATGTATGTTATAGGTGTATATATAAGTGTAAACCCCCCCAGGTCTCTCTGTAGTGATGTATGTTATAGGTATACATATTGTGTGTTACAGTGTAAAGCCCCCCAGGTCTCCTGTAGTGATGTATGTTATAGGTATATATATTGTGTGTTAGTGTCCCCCCCCAGGTCTCTCTGTAGTGATGTATGTTATAGGTATATATATTGTGTGTTACAGTGTAAAGCCCCCCCCCCAGGTCTCTCAGTGATGTATGTTATAGGTATATATATTGTGTGTTACAGTGTAAAGCCCCTGACCCCCCCCCCCCCCCTGACCCCCCCCCAGGTCTCTCTGTAGTGATGTATGTTATAGGTATATATATTGTGTGTTAGTGTAAAGCCCCCCCCAGGTCTCTCTGTAGTGATGTATGTTATAGGTATATATATTGTGTGTTAGTGTAAAGCCCCCCAGGTCTCTCTGTAGTGATGTATGTTATAGGTATATATATTGTGGTTACAGTTTAAAGCCCCCCCAGGTCTCTCTGTAGTGATGTATGTTATAGGTATATATATTGTGTGTTACAGTGTAAAGCCCCCCCAGGTCTCTCTGTAGTGATGTATGTTATAGGTATATATATTGTGTGTTAGTGTAAAGCCCCCCCAGGTCTCTCTGTAGTGATGTATGTTATAGGTATATATATTGTGTGTTACAGTGTAAAGCCCCCCCCCCCAGGTCTCTCTGTAGTGATGTATGTTATAGGTATATATATTGTGTGTTACAGTGTAAAGCCCCCCCAGGTCCTCTGTAGTGATGTATGTTATAGGTATATATATTGTGTGTTACAGTGTAAAGCCCCCAGGTCTCTCTGTAGTGATGTATGTTATAGGTATATATATTGTGTGTTAGTGTAAAGCCCCCCCCAGGTCTCTCTGTAGTGATGTATGTTATAGGTATATATATTGTGTGTTACAGTGTAAAGCCCCCCAGGTCTCTCTGTAGTGATGCTTAACACAATGTATGTTATAGGTGTATATATATTGTGTGTTAGTGTAAAGCCCCCCCTCAGGTCTCTCTGTAGTGATGTATGTTATAGGTATATATATTGTGTGCTACAGTGTAAAGCCCCCCCCCCAGGTCTCTCTGTATAAATGTATGTTATAGGTATATATATTGTGGTTACAGTGTAAAGCCCCCCCCCCCCAGGTCTCTCTGTAGTGATGTATGTTATATATATATTGTGTGTTACAGTGTAAAGCCCCTGACCCCCCGCCCTCCTGACCCCCCCCAGGTCTCTCTGTAGTGATGTATGTTATAGGTATATATATTGTGTGTTAGTGTAAAGCCCCCCCAGGTCTCTCTGTAGTGATGTATGTTATAGGTATTATATTGTGTGTTACAGTGTAAAGCCCCTGACCCCCCCCCCCCCAGGTCTCTCTGTAGTGATGTATGTTATAGGTATATATATTGTGTGTTACAGTGTAAAGCCCCCCCCAGGTGTCTCTGTAGTGATGTATGTTATAGGTATATATATTGTGTATTACAGTGTAAACCCCCCCCAGGTGTCTCTGTAGTGATGTATGTTATAGGTATATATATTGTGTGTTACAGGTAAAGCCCCCCCAGGTCTCTCTGTAGTGATGTATGTTATAGGTATATATATTGTGTGTTACAGTGTAAAGCCCCCCCCAGGTCCTCTGTAGTGATGTATGTTATAGGTATATATATTGTGTGTTACAGTGTAAAGCCCCCCAGGTCTCTCTGTAGTGATGTATGTTATATATATATTTGTGTTACAGTGTAAACCCCTGGGACCCCCCCAGGTCTCTCTGTAGTGATGTATGTTATAGGTATATATATTTGTGTTAGTGTAATGCCCCCCCCCTGGGAGTGATGGTTATAGGAGGTGTTTTGTAAAGCCCCCCAGGTCTCTCTGTAGTGATGTATGTTATAGGTATATATATTGTGTGTTACAGTGTAAGCCCCCCCCCCAGGTCTCTCTGTAGTGATGTATGTTATAGGTATATATATTGTGTGTTACAGTGTAAAGCCCCTGACCCCCCCCCAGGTCTCTCTGTAGTGATGTATGTTATAGGTATATATATTGTGTGTTACAGTGTAAAGCCCCCCCCCAGGTGTCTCTGTAGTGATGTATGTTATAGGTATATATATTGTGTATTACAGTGGCCCCCCCCAGGTGTCTCTGTAGTGATGTATGTTATAGGTATATATATTGTGTGTTACAGTGTAAAGCCCCCCCTGTCTCTCTGTAGTGATGTATGTTATAGGTATATATATTGTGTGTTACAGTGGGTCTTTGTAGTGATGTATGTTATAGGTATATATATTGTGTGTTACAGTGGCCCCTGACCCCCCCCAGGTCTCTCTGTAGTGATGTATGTTATAGGTATATATATTGTGTGTTACAGTGTAAAGCCCCTGACCCCCCCCCAGGTCTCTCTGTAGTGATGTATGTTATAGGTGTATATATATTGTGTGTTAGTGTAAAGCCCCCCCCCCAGGTCTCTCTGTAGTGAGTATGTTATAGGTGATTGTGTGTTACAGTGTTGACCCCCCCCCGACCCCCCCCCCAGGTCTCTCTGTAGTGATGTATGTTATAGGTATATATATTGTGTGTTAGTGTAAAGCCCCCCCCCCAGGTCTCTCTGTAGTGATGTATGAGGGTTACAGTGTAAAGCCCCTGACCCCCCCCCCCCCAGGTCTCTCTGTAGTGATGTATGTTATAGGTATTGTGTGTTACAGTGTAAAGCCCCTGACCCCCCCCCCCCCCCCCCAGGTGTCTCTGTAGTGATGTATGTTTGGTATATATATTGTGTGTTAGTGTAAAGTCCCCCCCCAGGTCTCTCTGTAGTGATGTATGTTATAGGTATATATATTGTGTGTTGGTATGAGGGCCTGACCCCCCAGAGGGTGTGTAGGTCTCTCTGTAGTGATGTATGTTATAGGTATATATATTGTGTGTTACAGTGTAAGCCCCTGACCCCCCCCCCCCCCCCCCAGGTCTCTCTGTAGTGATGTATGTTATAGGTATATATATTGTGTGTTACAGTGTAAACCCTCAGCAGTCTCTCTGAGTGATGTATGTTATGGTATCTATATTGTGTGGTGTAAAGCCCCCCGTCTCAGCAGTGAGGTATGTTTGGTATATGATTGTGGTTAGTGTAAGTCCCCCCCAGGCTCTGTAGTGATGTATGTTATAGGTATATATATTGTGTGTTACAGTGTAAAGCCCCCCAGGTCTCTCTGTAGTGATGTATGTTATGGTATATATATTGTGGCGTAAAGCCCCCCCAGGTCTCTCTGTAGTGATGTATGTTATAGGTATATATATTGTGTGTTACAGTGTAAAGCCCCTGACCCCCCCCCAGGTCTCTCTGTAGTGATGTATGTTATAGGTATATATATTGTGTGTTACAGTGTGTTGGTCTCTCTGTAGTGATGTATGTTATAGGTATATATAACAGTGTAAAGCCCCAGCAGGTCTCTCTGTAGTGATGTGTTATGGTATATATTGTGTGTTAGTGTAAAGCCCCCCCCCAGGTCTCTCTGTAGTGATGAGGTATATATATTGTGTGTTGGTAAAGCCCCTGACCCCCCCCCCAGGTCTCTCTGTAGTGATGTATGCTATAGGTATATATATTGTGTGTTAGTGTAAAGCCCCCCAGGCTGTAGTGATGTATGTTATAGGTATATATATTGTGTGTTAGTGTAAAGCCCCCCCCCCCAGGTCTCTCTGTAGTGATGTATGTTATAGGTATATATATTGTGTGTTACAGTGTAAAGCCCTGACCCCCCCCCCCCGACCCCCTCCCAGGTCTCTCTGTAGTGATGTATGTTATAGGTATATATATTGTGTGTTAGTGTAAAGCCCCCCAGGTCTCTCTGTAGTGATGTATGTTATAGGTATATATATTGTGTGTTACAGTGTAAAGCCCCCCAGGTCTCTCTGTAGTGATGTATGTTATAGGTATATATATTGTGTGTTACAGTGTAAAGCCCCCCCCCAGGTCTCTCTGTGAGTGATGTATGTTATGGTATATATATTGTGGTTACAGTGTAAACGCCCTCCTGACCCCACCCCCCAGGTCTCTCTGTGGTGTTGTATGTTATGGTATATATATTGTGTGCAGTGTAAAGCCCCCCCCCCCCCCCAGGTCTCTCTGTAGTGATGTATGTTATAGGTATATATATTGTGTGCAGTGTAAAGCCTCCCCCAGGTCTCTCTGTAGTGATGTATGTTATGGTCTATTGTGGGCAGTGTAAACAGGTCTCTCTGTAGTGATGTATGTTATAGGTATATATATTGTGTGTTACAGTGTGGTCCAGGTCTCTCTGTAGTGATGTATATTATAGGTATATATATTGTGTTACAGTGTAAAGCCCCCCCCCCCCCCCAGGTCTCTCTGTAGTGATGTATGTTATAGGTATATATATTGTGTGTTAGTGTAAAGCCCCCAGGTCTCTCTGTAGTGATGTATGTTATAGGTATGTATATATTTGGTTACAGTGAGGCCCTGAAGACTCCAGCCCAGGTCCCTCTGAAGGAGGATGATTTCCCCAGTCTATCTGGCCATGGTTATGACCCCCATGGCGCCTACTCCGCCCAACCCAGGAAGCACTCCTCCTTCCAAGAAGAAGACTTCCCCGCCCTGGTCTCTAAGATCCGCCCTCCCAGACCAGCGGGCGGAGCTACCTCAGCCTGGAGCCAAGCCAGCAGCAGCAACACCTCCAAGACGGTCATCCTTCCCACCTCTTCCTCTAGACCTCCCCCTAACAACCCTCCTCTCCCCCTCCCCGCCGGCCCCCAGCTCCTCTCCTCTTCCTCTCGGAGGAAAAAGCACCCCGTCCGCCGCCCCTCCCCCCATCTGATGATGACAATTGTTGGTTGCCAAGACGATGCAGGAGGAGCAGTTCCAACCATGTTGGATATCTCCTCTCTTCTCATCGTCAAAGGACCCTCTAAATCTGTGCCTCTAAGCCCCTCCAATTGACAGCTAAGCCCCTCCCACCAACCGCCAAGCCTCCCACACTGACAGCTAAGCCCCTCCCACCGACCTCTAAGCCCTCCCCCGTGACATCTACCCCCCACTCCTATTCCCGCCCCAAGCCCCACATCCAAGACAGCCAAGAAGAAGAAACAGGCCACGCCCCCTCCATCATCATTTGGGAACCAAGTTCCTGTCCTCATGAAACGGTTTCCAGGGTACAGAAGGAGAACGTTCCGGAGAGCCACGCCTCCAAGCCACTGGTTGCTATGTCGACGGGCAGTTAAAACCGCTGTAAAATCAAAGGTCAAAGCAAGTGGATTGACGGCCACCTGGATAAACCAGTCACAGTGGCCCCCCTCCCGAAAGCCCAGCCGGAACCCCCCCTGGAGGTGGAGGAGGAGTTCCCTGCCCTCATCTCCAAGAAACCCCCCCCAGGTACATTCTATCCCTATTCATATTTGCTTAACACAATACATTTCTATGTGCCAGTTGTGCAGTATTACCCCTGGGAGGGGTAGGAGGGGTTTTGTGTAGTATTACCCCTGGGAGGGGTAGGAGGGGTTTTGTGCAGTATTACCCCTGGGATTGGTGGGAGGGGTAGGAGGGCAGTATTACCCCTGAGGAGGGGTTTTGTGTAGTATTACCCCTGGGAGGGGTAGGAGGGGTTTGTGCAGTATTACCCCTGGGAGGGGTAGGAGGGGTTTTGTGCAGTATTACCCCTGGGAGGGGTAGGAGGGGTTTTGTGCAGCATTATGGATTGGTCTATGAGGGCGTAACGTCTCAGCGGTGAGGATGTGTTGGTCTATGAGGGCGTAACGTCTCAGCGGTGAGGGTGTGTTGGTCTATGAGGGCGTAACGTCTCAGCAGTGAGGATGTGTTGGTCTATGAGGGCGTAACGTCTCAGCAGTGAGGATGTGTTGGTCTATGAGGGCGTAACGTCTCAGCAGTGAGGATGTGTTGGTCTATGAGGGCGTAACGTCTCAGCAGTGAGGGGATCAGCAGTGAGGATGTGTTGGTCTATGAGGGCGTAACGTCTCAGCAGTGAGGGTGTGTTGGTCTATGAGGGCGTAACGTCTCAGCAGTGAGGGTGTGTTGGTCTATGAGGGCGTAACGTCTCAGCAGTGAGGGTGTGTTGGTCTATGAGGGCGTAACGTCTCAGCAGTGAGGATGTGTTGGTCTATGAGGGCGTAACGTCTCAGCAGTGAGGGTGTGTTGGTCTATGAGGGCGTAACGTGTTGGTCTATGAGGGCGTAACGTGTTGGTCTATGAGGGCGTAACGTCTCAGCAGTGAGGATGTGTTGGTCTATGAGGGCGTAACGTCTCAGCAGTGAGGGTGTGTTGGTCTATGAGGGCGTAACGTCTCAGCAGTGAGGACGTGTTGGTCTATGAGGGCGTAACGTCTCAGCAGTGAGGGTGTGTTGGTCTATGAGGGCGTAACGTCTCAGCAGTGAGGATGTGTTGGTCTATGAGGGCGTAACGTCTCAGCAGTGAGGATGTGTTGGTCTATGAGGGCGTAACGTGTTGGTCTATGAGGGCGTAACGTCTCAGCAGTAAGGATGTGTTGGTCTATGAGGGCGTAACGTCTCAGCAGTGAGGGTGTGTTGGTCTATGAGGGCGTAACGTCTCAGCAGTGAGGGTGTGTTGGTCTATGAGGGCGTAACGTCTCAGCGGTGAGGGTGTGTTGGTCTATGAGGGCGTAACGTCTCATCGGTGAGGACGTGTTGGTCTATGAGGGCGTAACGTCTCAGCAGTGAAGACGTGTTGGTCTATGAGGGCGTAACGTCTCAGCAGTGAGGGTGTGTTGGTCTATGAGGGCGTAACGTCTCAGCAGTGAGGATGTGTTGGTCTATGAGGGCGTAACGTCTCAGCAGTGAGGGTGTGTTGGTCTATGAGGGCGTAACGTGTCAGCAGTGAGGATGTGTTGGTCTATGAGGGCGTAACGTCTCAGCAGTGAGGATGTGTTGGTCTATGAGGGCGTAACGTCTCAGCAGTGAGGATGTGTTGGTCTATGAGGGCGTAACGTCTCAGCAGTGAGGATGTGTTGGTCTATGAGGGCGTAACGTCTCAGCAGTGAGGATGTGTTGGTCTATGAGGGCGTAACGTCTCAGCAGTGAGGATGTGTTGGTCTATGAGGGCGTAACGTGTTGGTCTATGAGGGCGTGTGTTGGTCTATGAGGGCGTAACGTCTCAGCAGTGAGGATGTGTTGGTCTATGAGGGCGTAACTTCTCAGCAGTGAGGGTGTGTTGGTCTATGAGGGCGTAACGTCTCAGCAGTGAGGGTGTGTTGGTCTATGAGGGCGTAACGTCTCAGCAGTGAGGATGTGTTGGTCTATGAGGGCGTAACGTCTCAGCAGTGAGGATGTGTTGGTCTATGAGGGCGTAACGTCTCAGCAGTGAGGATGTGTTGGTCTATGAGGGCGTAACGTCTCAGCAGTGAGGATGTGTTGGTCTATGAGGGCGTAACGTCTCAGCAGTGAGGGCGTGTTGGTCTATGAGGGCGTAACGTCTCAGCAGTGAGGATGTGTTGGTCTATGAGGGCGTAACGTCTCAGCAGTGAGGATGTGTTGGTCTATGAGGGCGGTCTCAGCAGTGAGGGCGTAACGTCTCAGCAGTGAGGATGTGTTGGTCTATGAGGGCGTAACGTCTCAGCAGTGAGGGTGTGTTGGTCTATGAGGGCGTAACGTCTCAGCAGTGAGGGCGTGTTGGTCTATGAGGGCGTAACGTCTCAGCAGTGAGGATGTGTTGGTCTATGAGGGCGTAACGTCTCAGCAGTGAGGATGTGTTGGTCTATGAGGGGCGTAACGTCTCAGCAGTGAGGGCGTGTTGGTCTATGAGGGCGTAACGTCTCAGCAGTGAGGATGTGTTGGTCTATGAGGGCGTAACGTCTCAGCAGTGAGGATGTGTTGGTCTATGAGGGCGTAACGTCTCAGCAGTGAGGATGTGTTGGTCTATGAGGGCGTAACGTCTCAGCAGTGAGGGCGTAACGTCTCAGCAGTGAGGATGTGTTGGTCTATGAGGGCGTAACGTCTCAGCAGTGAGGATGTGTTGGTCTATGAGGGCGTAACGTCTCAGCAGTGAGGGCGTAACGTCTCAGCAGTGAGGATGTGTTGGTCTATGAGGGCGTAACGTCTCAGCAGTGAGGATGTGTTGGTCTATGAGGGCGTAACGTCTCAGCAGTGAGGATGTGTTGGTCTATGAGGGCGTAACGTCTCAGCAGTGAGGATGTGTTGGTCTATGAGGGCGTAACGTCTCAGCAGTGAGGATGTGTTGGTCTATGAGGGCGTAATGTGTTGGTCTATGAGGGCGTAACGTCTCAGCAGTGAGGATGTGTTGGTCTATGAGGGCGTAACGTCTCAGCAGTGAGGATGTGTTGGTCTATGAGGCCGTAACGTCTCAGCAGTGAGGGTGTGTTGGTCTATGAGGGCGTAACGTCTCAGCAGTGAGGGTGTGTTGGTCTATGAGGGCGTAACCTTCTCAGCAGTGAGGATGTGTTGGTCTATGAGGGCGTAACGTCTCAGCAGTGAGGGTGTGTTGGTCTATGAGGGCGTAAAGGGTTGGTCTATGAGGGCGTAACGTCTCAGCAGTGAGGATGTGTTGGTCTATGAGGGCGTAACGTCTCAGCAGTGAGGATGTGTTGGTCTATGAGGGCGTAACGTCTCAGCAGTGAGGGTGTGTTGGTCTATGAGGGCGTAACGTCTCAGCAGTGAGGGTGTGTTGGTCTATGAGGGCGTAACGTCTCAGCAGTGAGGATGTGTTGGTCTATGAGGGCGTAACGTCTCAGCAGTGAGGGTGTGTTGGTCTATGAGGGCGTAACGTCTCAGCAGTGAGGGTGTGTTGGTCTATGAGGGCGTAACGTCTCAGCAGTGAGGGCGTAACGTCTCAGCAGTGAGGACGTGTTGGTCTATGAGGGCGTAACGTGTTGGTCTATGAGGGCGTAACGTCTCAGCAGTGAGGGCGTAACGTCTCAGCAGTGAGGGTGTGTTGGTCTATGAGGGCGTAACGTCTCAGCAGTGAGGGCGTAACGTCTCAGCAGTGAGGGTGTGTTGGTCTATGAGGGCGTAACGTCTCAGCAGTGAGGATGTGTTGGTCTATGAGGGCGTAACGTCTCAGCAGTGAGGGTGTGTTGGTCTATGAGGGCGTAACGTCTCAGCAGTGAGGATGTGTTGGTCTATGAGGGCGTAACGTGTTGGTCTATGAGGGCGTAACGTCTCAGCAGTGAGGATGTGTTGGTCTATGAGGGCGTAACGTCTCATCAGTGAGGATGTGTTGGTCTATGAGGGCGTAACGTCTCAGCAGTGAGGGTGTGTTGGTCTATGAGGGCGTAACGTGTTGGTCTATGAGGGCGTAACGTCTCAGCAGTGAGGGCGTAACGTCTCAGCAGTGAGGGTGTGTTGGTCTATGAGGGCGTAACGTCTCAGCAGTGAGGATGTGTTGGTCTATGAGGGCGTAACGTGTTGGTCTATGAGGGCGTAACGTCTCAGCAGTGAGGATGTGTTGGTCTATGAGGGCGTATCGTCTCATCAGTGAGGATGTGTTGGTCTATGAGGGCGTAACGTCTCAGCAGTGAGGGTGTGTTGGTCTATGAGGGTGTAACGTCTCAGCAGTGAGGGTGTGTTGGTCTATGAGGGCGTAACGTCTCAGCAGTGAGGGTGTGTTGGTCTATGAGGGCGTAACGTCTCAGCAGTGAGGATGTGTTGGTCTATGAGGGCGTAACGTCTCAGCAGTGAGGGTGTGTTGGTCTATGAGGGCGTAACGTCTCAGCAGTGAGGGTGTGTTGGTCTATGAGGGCGTAACGTCTCAGCAGTGAGGATGTGTTGGTCTATGAGGTACATTAGTCTTTGAAGTTGGAACTTGTCCATTATTTTGCAATGGATGTTTCTTAGACTTGCTGTCAATGATAATGACAGATCTTTAACATACTTTTCTATGTGAATTTAGTTGTGACCAAAGTTCCAAATTGCAGCTTTAAGTTGGGGTAATGGATGATAGTAACAGTGATAATGTAGTGATGTTGATCATGTTGTCTCCTCCAGGCTTTAAGTTGGGGTTATGGATGATAGTAACAGTGATAATGTAGTGATGCTGACCATGTTGTCTCCTCCAGGCTTTAAGTTGGGGTTATGGATGATAGTAACAGTGATAATGTAGTGATCTTGACCATGCTGTTTGTCTCCTCCAGGCTTTAAAAGTTCCTTCGTCCTGAAGAGTTCTGCCCCCCCAGAAACCTGTCCCCCCCTCCCCCCGACCAGGGCAGCGCCACCCCTCCCAGTAAGCCCCCCAGGGTTTACCGGCATCCCCTCAACAGCAACGTGGTGGAGCCTGCCCCCCTGCATCCAGCCCTCGGTGAGACAGACAGACCAGACATCACCTTTACAGACCAGACATCACAACACCTTTACAGACCAACCATCACATCACCTTTACAGACCAACCATCACAACACCTTTACAGACCAACCATCACATCAC
Source organism: Oncorhynchus masou masou (assembly GCF_036934945.1). NCBI lineage: Eukaryota > Metazoa > Chordata > Actinopteri > Salmoniformes > Salmonidae > Oncorhynchus > Oncorhynchus masou. The sequence goes on from NW_027013031.1 coordinate 291,418, forward strand.
CTTTACAGACCAACCATCACATCACCTTTACAGACCAGACATCACCTTTACAGACCAACCATCACATCACCTTTACAGACCAGACATCACCTTTACAGACCAGACATCACCTTTACAGACCAACCATCACATCACCTTTACAGACCAGACATCACCTTTACAGACCAACCATCACATCACCTTTACAGACCAGACATCACATCACCTTTACAGACCAGACATCACCTTTACAGACCAACCATCACATCACCTTTACAGACCAGACATCACCTTTACAGACCAGACATCACATCACCTTTACAGACCAGACATCACCTTTACAGACCAGACATCACCTTTACAGACCAGACATCACCTTTACTGGCCAGACATCACCTTTACAGACCAGACATCACCTTTACTGGCCAGACATCACCTTTACTGGCCAGACATCACCTTTACAGACCAGACATCACCTTTACAGACCAGACATCACCTTTACAGACCAGACATCACCTTTACAGACCAGACATCACCTTTACAGACCAGACATCACCTTTACAGACCAGACATCACCTTTACAGACCAGACATCACCTTTACAGACCAACCATCACATCACCTTTACAGACATCACATCACCTTTACAGACCAGACATCACATCACCTTTACAGGCCAGACATCACCTTTACAGGCCAGACATCACCTTTACAGACCAGACATCACATCACCTTTACAGACCAACCATCACATCACCTTTACAGACCAGACATCACATCACCTTTACAGACCAACCATCACATCACCTTTACAGACCAGACATCACCTTTACAGACCAACCATCACATCACCTTTACAGACCAGACATCACCTTTACAGACCAACCATCACATCACCTTTACAGACCAACCATCACATCACCTTTACAGACCAACCATCACATCACCTTTACAGACCAACCATCACATCACCTTTACAGACCAGACATCACCTTTACAGACCAACCATCACATCACCTTTACAGACCAACCATCACATCACCTTTACAGACCAGACATCACATCACCTTTACAGACCAGACATCACATCACCTTTACAGGCCAGACATCACATCACCTTTACAGACCAGACATCACCTTTACAGACCAGACATCACCTTTACAGACCAGACATCACCTTTACAGACCAGACATCACCTTTACTGGCCAGACATCACCTTTACAGACCAGACATCACCTTTACAGACCAGACATCACCTTTACAGACCAGACATCACCTTTACAGACCAGACATCACCTTTACAGACCAACCATCACATCACCTTTACAGACCAGACATCACCTTTACAGACCAGACATCACCTTTACAGACCAGACATCACCTTTACAGACCAGACATCACCTTTACTGGCCAGACATCACCTTTACAGACCAGACATCACCTTTACAGACCAGACATCACCTTTACAGACCAGACATCACCTTTACAGACCAGACATCACCTTTACAGACCAGACATCACCTTTACAGACCAACCATCACATCACCTTTACAGACCAGACATCACCTTTACAGACCAGACATCACCTTTACAGACCAACCATCACATCACCTTTACAGACCAGACATCACCTTTACAGACCAACCATCACATCACCTTTACAGACCAACCATCACATCACCTTTACAGACCAGACATCACCTTTACAGACCAACCATCACATCACCTTTACAGACCAGACATCACCTTTACAGACCAACCATCACATCACCTTTACAGACCAACCATCACATCACCTTTACAGACCAACCATCACATCACCTTTACAGACCAACCATCACATCACCTTTACAGACCAACCATCACATCACCTTTACAGACCAGACATCACCTTTACAGACCAGACATCACCTTTACAGACCAACCATCACATCACCTTTACAGACCAGACATCACATCACCTTTACAGACCAGACATCACCTTTACAGACCAACCATCACATCACCTTTACAGACCAGACATCACCTTTACAGACCAGACATCACCTTTACAGACCAGACATCACCTTTACTGGCCAGACATCACCTTTACAGACCAGACATCACCTTTACAGACCAACCATCACATCACCTTTACAGACCAACCATCACATCACCTTTACAGACCAGACATCACCTTTACAGACCAGACATCACCTTTACAGACCAGACATCACATCACCTTTACAGACCAACCATCACATCACCTTTACAGACCAGACATCACATCACCTTTACAGACCAACCATCACATCACCTTTACAGACCAGACATCACCTTTACAGACCAACCATCACATCACCTTTACAGACCAGACATCACCTTTACAGACCAACCATCACATCACCTTTACAGACCAACCATCACATCACCTTTACAGACCAACCATCACATCACCTTTACAGACCAACCATCACATCACCTTTACAGACCAGACATCACCTTTACAGACCAGACATCACCTTTACAGACCAGACATCACCTTTACAGACCAGACATCACATCACCTTTACAGACCAGACATCACAACACCTTTACAGACTAGACATCACCTTTACAGACCAGACATCACATCACCTTTACAGACCAGACATCACCTTTACAGACCAGACATCACCTTTACAGACCAGACATCACCTTTACAGACCAACCATCACATCACCTTTACAGACCAGACATCACCTTTACAGACCAACCATCACATCACCTTTACAGACCAACCATCACATCACCTTTACAGACCAACCATCACATCACCTTTACAGACCAGACATCACCTTTACAGACCAGACATCACCTTTACATGCCAGACATCACCTTTACAGACCAACCATCACATCACCTTTACAGACCAACCATCACATCACCTTTACAGACCAGACATCACATCACCTTTACAGACCAACCATCACATCACCTTTACAGACCAACCATCACATCACCTTTACAGACCAACCATCACATCACCTTTACAGGCGGCCAGACATCACCATTACATGCGGCCAGACATCACCTTTACAGGCGGACAGACATGACATTACCTTTACAGACCAACCATCACATCACCTTTACAGACCAGACATCACCTTTACAGACCAGACATCACATCACCTTTACAGACCAACCATCACATCACCTTTACAGACCAACCATCACATCACCTTTACAGGCGGCCAGACATCACCATTACATGCGGCCAGACATCACCTTTACAGGCGGACAGACATGACATTACCTTTACAGACCAACCATCACATCACCTTTACAGGCGGACAGACCAGACATCACCTTTACAGGCCAGACATCACATCACCTTTACAGACCAACCATCACATCACCTTTACAGACCAGACATCACATCACCTTTACAGACCAGACATCACATCACCTTTACAGACCAACCATCACATCACCTTTACAGACCAACCATCACATCACCTTTACAGACCAGACATCACCTTTACAGACCAACCATCACATCACCTTTACAGACCAGACATCACCTTTACAGACCAGACATCACATCACCTTTACAGACCAACCATCACATCACCTTTACAGACCAACCATCACATCACCTTTACAGACCAGACATCACCTTTACAGACCAGACATCACATCACCTTTACAGACCAACCATCACATCACCTTTACAGACCAACCATCACATCACCTTTACAGACCAACCATCACATCACCTTTACAGGCGGACAGACATGACATTACCTTTACAGACCAACCATCACATCACCTTTACAGGCGGACAGACCAGACATCACCTTTACAGGCCAGACATCACATCACCTTTACAGACCAACCATCACATCACCTTTACAGGCGGACAGACCAGACATCACCTTTACAGACCAGACATCACCTTTACAGACCAGACATCACCTTTACAGACCAGACATCACCTTTACAGACCAGACATCACCTTTACAGACCAACCATCACATCACCTTTACAGACCAACCATCACATCACCTTTACAGACCAGACATCACCTTTACAGACCAGACATCACCTTTACAGACCAGACATCACCTTTACAGACCAGACATCACATCACCTTTACAGACCAACCATCACATCACCTTTACAGACCAACCATCACATCACCTTTACAGACCAACCATCACATCACCTTTACAGACCAACCATCACATCACCTTTACAGGCGGCCAGACATCACCATTACATGCGGCCAGACATGACTTCACCTTTACAGGCGGCCAGACATGACATCACCTTTACAGGCGGCCAGACATGACATCACCTTTACAGGCGGCCAGACATGACATCACCTTTACAGACCAGACATCACAACACCTTTACAGACCAGACATCACATCACCTTTACAGACCAGACATCACATCACCTTTACAGACGAGACACAGACCACTACATCACCTTTACAGACGAGACACAGACCACTACATCACATTTACAGACGAGACACAGACCACTACATCACCTTTACAGACTAGACATCACAACACCTTTACAGACGAGACACAGACCACTACATCACCTTTACAGACGAGACACAGACCACTACATCACCTTTACAGACGAGACACAGACCACTACATCACCTTTACAGACGAGACACAGACCACTACATCACCTTTACAGACGAGACACAGACCACTACATCACCTTTACAGACTAGACATCACAACACCTTTACAGACGAGACACAGACCACTACATCACCTTTACAGACGAGACACAGACCACTACATCACCTTTACAGACGAGACACAGACCACTACATCACCTTTACAGACGAGACACAGACCACTACATCACCTTTACAGACGAGACACTGACCACTACATCACCTTTACAGACTAGACACAGACCACTACATCACCTTTACAGACCACACAGACCACTACATCACCTTTACAGACCACTACATCACCTTTACAGACGAGACACAGACCACTACATCACCTTTACAGACTAGACACTGACCACTACATCACCTTTACAGACGAGACACAGACCACTACATCACCTTTACAGACGAGACACAGACCACTACATCACCTTTACAGACGAGACACAGACCACTACATCACCTTTACAGACGAGACACAGACCACTACATCACCTTTACAGACGAGACACTGACCACTACATCACCTTTACAGACTAGACACAGACCACTACATCACCTTTACAGACGAGACACTGACCACTACATCACCTTTACAGACGAGACACAGACCACTACATCACCTTTACAGACGAGACACTGACCACTACATCACCTTTACAGACGAGACACAGACCACTACATCACCTTTACAGACTAGACACAGACCACTACACCTTTACAGACGAGACACAGACCACTACATCACCTTTACAGACGAGACACAGACCACTACATCACCTTTACAGACGAGACACAGACCACTACATCACCTTTACAGACGAGACACTGACCACTACATCACCTTTACAGACTAGACACTGACCACTACATCACCTTTACAGACGAGACACAGACCACTACATCACCTTTACAGACGAGACACAGACCACTACATCACCTTTACAGACGAGACACAGACCACTACATCACCTTTACAGACGAGACACAGACCACTACATCACCTTTACAGACGAGACACAGACCATTACATCACCTTTACAGACTAGACACTGACCACTACATCACCTTTACAGACGAGACACAGACCACTACATCACCTTTACAGACGAGACACAGACCACTACATCACCTTTACAGACGAGACACAGACCACTACATCACCTTTACAGACTAGACACAGACCACTACATCACCTTTACAGACGAGACACAGACCACTACATCACCTTTACAGACGAGACACTGACCACTACATCACCTTTACAGACTAGACACTGACCACTACATCACCTTTACAGACCACTACATCACCTTTACAGACGAGACACAGACCACTACATCACCTTTACAGACTAGACACAGACCACTACATCACCTTTACAGACGAGACACAGACCACTACATCACCTTTACAGACGAGACACAGACCACTACATCACCTTTACAGACTAGACACTGACCACTACATCACCTTTACAGACGAGACACTGACCACTACATCACCTTTACAGACTAGACACAGACCACTACATCACCTTTACAGACGAGACACTGACCACTACATCACCTTTACAGACTAGACACAGACCACTACATCACCTTTACAGACGAGACACAGACCACTACATCACCTTTACAGACGAGACACAGACCACTACATCACCTTTACAGACGAGACACAGACCACTACATCACCTTTACAGACGAGACACAGACCACTACATCACCTTTACAGACGAGACACTGACCACTACATCACCTTTACAGACTAGACACAGACCACTACATCACCTTTACAGACACAGACCACTACATCACCTTTACAGACCAGACACTGACCACTACATCACCTTTACAGACGAGACACTGACCACTACATCACCTTTACAGACTAGACACAGACCACTACATCACCTTTACAGACTAGACACAGACCACTACATCACCTTTACAGACGAGACACAGACCACTACATCACCTTTACAGACGAGACACAGACCACTACATCACCTTTACAGACACAGACCACTACATCACCTTTACAGACTAGACACAGACCACTACATCACCTTTACAGACGAGACACTGACCACTACATCACCTTTACAGACGAGACACTGACCACTACATCACCTTTACAGACGAGACACAGACCACTACATCACCTTTACAGGAGACACAGACCACTACATCACCTTTACAGACGAGACACAGACCACTACATCACCTTTACAGGAGACACAGACCACTACATCACCTTTACAGACGAGACACAGACCACTACATCACCTTTACAGGAGACACAGACCACTACATCACCTTTACAGACGAGACACAGACCACTACATCACCTTTACAGACCACTACATCACCTTTACAGACTAGACACAGACCACTACATCACCTTTACAGACGAGACACAGACCACTACATCACCTTTACAGACGAGACACAGACCACTACATCACCTTTACAGACGAGACACAGACCACTACATCACCTTTACAGACGAGACACAGACCACTACATCACCTTTACAGACGAGACACAGACCACTACATCACCTTTACAGACGAGACACAGACCACTACATCACCTTTACAGACGAGACACTGACCACTACATCACCTTTACAGACTAGACACAGACCACTACATCACCTTTACAGACGAGACACTGACCACTACATCACCTTTACAGACGAGACACAGACCACTACATCACCTTTACAGACGAGACACTGACCACTACATCACCTTTACAGACGAGACACAGACCACTACATCACCTTTACAGACTAGACACAGACCACTACACCTTTACAGACGAGACACAGACCACTACATCACCTTTACAGACAAGACACAGACCACTACATCACCTTTACAGACGAGACACAGACCACTACATCACCTTTACAGACGAGACACTGACCACTACATCACCTTTACAGACTAGACACTGACCACTACATCACCTTTACAGACGAGACACAGACCACTACATCACCTTTACAGACGAGACACAGACCACTACATCACCTTTACAGACGAGACACAGACCACTACATCACCTTTACAGACGAGACACAGACCACTACATCACCTTTACAGACGAGACACAGACCATTACATCACCTTTACAGACTAGACACTGACCACTACATCACCTTTACAGACGAGACACAGACCACTACATCACCTTTACAGACGAGACACAGACCACTACATCACCTTTACAGACGAGACACAGACCACTACATCACCTTTACAGACTAGACACAGACCACTACATCACCTTTACAGACGAGACACAGACCACTACATCACCTTTACAGACGAGACACTGACCACTACATCACCTTTACAGACTAGACACTGACCACTACATCACCTTTACAGACCACTACATCACCTTTACAGACGAGACACAGACCACTACATCACCTTTACAGACTAGACACAGACCACTACATCACCTTTACAGACGAGACACAGACCACTACATCACCTTTACAGACGAGACACAGACCACTACATCACCTTTACAGACTAGACACTGACCACTACATCACCTTTACAGACGAGACACTGACCACTACATCACCTTTACAGACTAGACACAGACCACTACACCACCTTCACAGACGAGACACAGACCACTACATCACCTTTACAGACGAGACACAGACCACTACATCACCTTTACAGACGAGACACAGACCACTACATCACCTTTACAGACGAGACACAGACCACTACATCACCTTTACAGACGAGACACTGACCACTACATCACCTTTACAGACTAGACACAGACCACTACATCACCTTTACAGACACAGACCACTACATCACCTTTACAGACCAGACACTGACCACTACATCACCTTTACAGACTTAGACACTGACCACTACATCACCTTTACAGACTAGACACAGACCACTACATCACCTTTACAGACTAGACACAGACCACTACATCACCTTTACAGACGAGACACAGACCACTACATCACCTTTACAGACGAGACACAGACCACTACATCACCTTTACAGACACAGACCACTACATCACCTTTACAGACTAGACACAGACCACTACATCACCTTTACAGACGAGACACTGACCACTACATCACCTTTACAGACGAGACACTGACCACTACATCACCTTTACAGACGAGACACAGACCACTACATCACCTTTACAGGAGACACAGACCACTACATCACCTTTACAGACGAGACACTGACCACTACATCACCTTTACAGACGAGACACTGACCACTACATCACCTTTACAGACGAGACACAGACCACTACATCACCTTTACAGGAGACACTGACCACTACATCACCTTTACAGACTAGACACTGACCACTACATCACCTTTACAGACCAGACAGGCCACCACCTTTACAGACACAACAACACATATTTGATTCAAACTGTGTGTTCTAAATGACTCCATATGGGGGGGGTGTGTGTACAGTTCTCCCCAGTCCCCGGGGGTGTACCTGGCTCCAGAGAACTTCCAGCAGAGGAACATGGAACTGATCCAGTCCATTAAGAACCTCCTGCAGAACGACCAGTCACGATTCAACCAGTTCAAGGATTACTCTGGACAGTTTAGACAGGTAAGCCCTGACTCCTGACCCCCCCTAGCCCTGACCCCTGACCTTAACCCCCCTAGCCCTGACTCCTGACCTTAACCCCCCCTAACCCTGACTCCTGACCCCCCCCTAGCCCTGACTCCTGACCCCCCCCTAGCCCTGACTCCTGACCCCCCCCTAGCCCTGACCCCTGACCTTAACCCCCCTAGCCCTGACCCCTGACCTTAACCCCCCTAGCCCTGACCCCTGACCTTAACCCCCTAGCCCTGACTCCTGACCTTAACCCTCCTAACCCTGACTCCTGACCCCCCTAGCCCTGACTCCTGACCCCCCTAACCCTGACTCCTAACCTTAACCCCCCTAATCCTGACTCCTGACCTTAACCCCCTAATCCTGACTCCTGACCTTAACCCCCTAATCCTGACTCCTGACCTTAACCCCCCTAATCCTGACTCCTGACCTTAACCCCCCTAATCCTGACTCCTGACCTTAATCCCCCTAATCCTGACTCCTGACCTTAACCCCCTAATCCTGACTCCTGACCTTAACCCCCTAATCCTGACTCCTGACCTTAACCCCCTAATCCTGACTCCTGACCTTAACCCCCCTAATCCTGACCTTAACCCCCCTAATCCTGACCTTAACCCCCTAATCCTGACCTTAACCCCCTAATCCTGACTCCTGACCTTTAACCCCCTAATCCTGACTCCTGACCTTTAACCCCCTAACCCTGACTCCTAACCCTGACTCCTAACCTTAACCCCCCTAACCCTGACTCCTAACCCTGACTCCTAACCCTGACTCCTAACCCTGACTCCTAACCTTAACCCCCCTAACCCTGACTCCTAACCCTGACTCCTAACCCTGACTCCTAACTTTAACCCTGACTCCTAACCCTGACTCCTAACCTTAACCCCCCTAACCCTGACTCTTTACCTTAACCCCCCTAACCCTGACTCTTTACCTTAACCCCCCTAACCCTGACTCTTTACCTTAACCCCCCTAACCCTGACTCTTTACCTTAACCCCCCTAACCCTGACTCTTTACCTTAACCCCCCTAACCCTGACTCTTACCTTAACCCCTAACCCTGACTCCTAACCTTAACCCCCTAACCCTGACTCCTAACCTTAACCCCCCTAACCCTGACTCCTGACCTTAACCCCCCTAACCCTGACTCCTGACCTTAACCCCCCTAACCCTGACTCCTAACCTAACTCCCCCTAACCCTGACTCCTAACCTTAACCCTGACTCCTAACCCTGACTCCTAACCCTGACTCTTTACCTTAACCCCCCTAACCCTGACTCCTAACCTTAACCCTGACTCCTAACCCTGACTCCTAACCCTGACTCCTAACCCTGACTCCTAACCTTAAACCCCCCTGACTCTTTACCTTAACCCCCCTAACCCTGACTCTTTACCTTAACCCCCTAACCCTGACTCCTGACCTTAAACCCCCTAACCCTGACTCCTAACCCTGACTCTAACCCTGACTCCTAACCCTGACTCCTAACCCTGACTCCTAACCCTGACTCTTTACCTTAACCCCCCCTAACCCTGACTCTTTACCTTAACCCCCCTAACCCTGACTCCTAACCTTAACCCCCTAACCCTGACTCCTAACCTTAACCCCTAACCCTGACTCCTGACCTTAACCCCCCTAACCCTGACTCCTGACCTTAACCCCCCTAACCCTGACTCCTAACCCTGACTCCTAACCCTGACTCCTAACCCCCCTAACCCTGACTCTTAACCTTAACCCCCCTAACCCTGACTCCAAACCTTAACCCCCTAACCCTGACTCCTAACTTTAACCCCCTAACCCTGACTCCTGACCTTAAACCCCCTAACCCTGACTCCTAACCCTGACTCCTAACCCTGACTCCTAACCCTGACTCCTAACCCTGACTCCTAAACTTAACTCCTAAACTTAACCCTGACTCCAAAACTTAACCCCCCTAACCCTGACTCTTTACCTTAACCCCCCTAACCCTGACTCCTAACCTTAACCCCTAACCCTGACTCCTAACCTTAACCCCCCTAACCCTGACTCCTGACCTTAACCCCCTAACCCTGACCTGACCTTAAGCCCCTAACCCTGACTCCTACTAACCTTAACCCCCCTCACCCTAAGACCAGCAGGCTAATGTTCCTATAGACCCAGTAAGACCAGCAGGCTAATGTTCCTATAGACCCAGTAAGACCAGCAGGCTAATGTTCCTATAGACTCAGTAAGACCAGCAGGCTAATGTTCCTATAGACTCAGTAAGACCAGCAGGCTAATGTTCCTATAGACCCAGTAAGACCAGCAGGCTAATGTTCCTATAGACTCAGTAAGACCAGCAGGCTAATGTTCCTATAGACTCAGTAAGACCAGCAGGCTAATGTTCCTATAGACTCAGTAAGACCAGCAGGCTAATGTTCCTATAGTCTCAGTAAGGCCAGCAGGCTAATGTTCCTATAGACTCAGTAAGGCCAGCAGGCTAATGTTCCTATAGACTCAGTAAGACCAGCAGGCTAATGTTCCTATAGACTCAGTAAGACCAGCAGGCTAATGTTCCTATAGACTCAGTAAGACCAGCAGGCTAATGTTCCTATAGACTCAGTAAGGCCAGCAGGCTAATGTTCCTATAGACTCAATAAGACCAGCAGGCTAATGTTCCTATAGACTCAGTAAGGCCAGCAGGCTAATGCTAATGTTCCTATAGACTCAGTAAGACCAACAGGCTAATGTTCCTATAGACCCAGTAAGACCAGCAGGCTAATGTTCCTATAGACTCAGTAAGACCAACAGGCTAATGTTCCTATAGACTCAGTAAGGCCAGCAGGCTAATGTTCCTATAGACTCAGTAAGACCAGCAGGCTAATGTTCCTATAGACTCAGTAAGACCAGCAGGCTAATGTTCCTATAGACTCAGTAAGACCAGCAGGCTAATGTTCCTATAGACTCAGTAAGACCAGCAGGCTAATGTTCCTATAGTCTCAGTAAGACCAGCAGGCTAATGTTCCTATAGACTCAGTAAGACCAGCAGGCTAATGTTCCTATAGACCCAGTAAGACCAGCAGGCTAGTCTATTTGTATTGGTATGAAACTGTTTATAAAAGTATTTAAATGTGTTCTGTATTTACACGTGTACGTGACACAGCAGCAGCATGTTGCCATGGGGACAGTGACGTCGGTAACATTTCTCTCTCTCTAACAGGGTCTGATGTCAGCTGTGCTGTACCACCAGAGCTGTAGGACTCTGTTAGGGGACAACTTTGGCGGCGTCTTCAATGAGCTGCTGGTGCTACTTCCTGACACGAGGAAACAGCAGGAGCTGCTGACGGCCCACGCAGACGACCGGGCCATGGAAAGACAGGGAGGGGGCGGGACCAGGAAGAACAGGAAGAGTGCCTGGCAGACCCCCTCCAGCGCCATCTCTAATGCAGCCGCGCTGGACTGCCAGGTATGCCCCACCTGCTGCCAAGTGCTGGACCCTAAAGACTTCAACTCCCATAAGACCTTGCACCTGGGGGACAACGAGGACTTCCCCTCCCTGCAGGACATCAGCCGCATCATCAGCTAGCCCTGGCCTGGGACAGACATGCGCACTGCCCAATCACAGCCCTGCCTGTTGCCATTCAGGAGGAGCCTGTTTCCATGGTGACCATGGCCAGAGAGGACGTTGGGTAGTGTATTCGATGGCGAGGCTGGGGCCAGCAGGAGGTTGAACTGAATTCTGGTTGCCAGATGTTGACCTGATTCCCGGTGTGATTCCGGCTGGACCTGGACCCAGCCTGGCGACCCGAACCTGGAGGGCCCTACAAGTACCACATGTTGTGTATTAATAAGAAGAATGGTTCTATATATTTGATTTTTCTCCCCCCTCTCTTCTGATCACATTTCCATGATGTTGATAAAGTGTTGAAGGAGTGACGCGTTGGTTCTTTGATCAGGTTTGATGACTGAGGAGAGTTTATTAAGTCGAACCCTCTGCTACTCCCTCAGAGAGGAAACAGTCAGACCCTCTGCTACTCCCTTGGGGAGACAGTCGGACCCTCTGCTACTCCCTCGGAGACAGTCGGACCCTCTGCTACTCCCTCGGAGACAGTCGAACCCTCTGCTACTCCCTCGGAGACAGTCGGACCCTCTGCTACTCCCTCGGGGAGACAGTCGGACCCTCTGCTACTCCCTCGGGGAGACAGTCGAACCCTCTGCTACTCCCTCGGAGACAGTCGGAGTCTCTGCTACTCCCTCGGGGAGACAGTCGGACCCTCTGCTACTCCCCTCGGGGAGACAGTCAGGACCCTCTGCTACTCCCTCGGGGAGACAGTCGGACCCCCTACTCCCTCGGGGAGACAGTCGGACCCTCCCTCCCTCCGGGGAGACAGTCGGACCCTCTGCTACTCCCTCGGGGAGACAGTCGGACCCTCTGCTCCTCCCTCGGGGAGACAGTCGGACCCTCTGCTACTCCTCGGGGAGACAGTCGGACCCTCTGCTACTCCTCGGGGAGACAGTCGGACCCTCTGCTACTCCCTCGGGGAGACAGTCGGACCCTCTGCTCGGACTGCCCTCGGGGAGACAGTCGGACCCTCTGCTACTCCCTCGGGGAGACAGTCGGACCCTCTGCTACTCCTCGGGGAGACAGTCGGACCCTCTGCTACTCCTCGGGGGAGACAGTCGGACCCTCTGCTACTCCCTCGGGGAGACAGTCGGACCCTCTGCTACTCCCTCGGGGAGACAGTCGGACCCTCTGCTACTCCTCGGGGAGACAGTCGGACCCTCTGCTACTCCTCGGGGAGACAGTCGGACCCTCTGCTACTCCCTCGGGGAGACAGTCGGACCCTCTGCTACTCCTCGGGGAGACAGTCGGACCCTCTGCTACTCCTCGGGGAGACAGTCGGACCCTCTGCTACTCCCCTCGGGGAGACAGTCGGACCCTCTGCTCTCCTCGGGGAGACAGTCGGACCCTCTGCTACTCCCCTCGGGGAGACAGTCGGACCCTCTGCTACTCCTCGGGGGAGACAGTCGGACCCTCTGCTACTCCCCTCGGAGACAGTCGGACCCTCTGCTACTCCCTCGGAGAGGAGACAGTCGGACCCTCTGCTACTCCTCGAGACTCGGACCCCTCGGAGACAGTCGGACCCTCTGCTACTCCCTCGGAGACAGTCGGACCCCTGCTACTCCCTCGGGGAGACAGTCGGACCCCCTGCTACTCCCTCGGGGAGACAGACGGACCCTCTGCTACTCCCTCGGGGAGACAGACGGACCCTCTGCTACTCCCTCGGAGACAGTCGGACCCTCTGCTACTCCCTCGGAGACAGTCGGACCCTCTGCTACTCCCTCGGGGAGACAGTCTCTCCCTCTGCTACTCCCTCGGGGAGACAGTCGGACCCTCTGCTACTCCCTCGGGGAGACAGTCGAACCCTCTGCTACTCCCTCGGGGAGACAGTCGGACCCTCTGCTACTCCCTCGGGGAGACAGTCGTACCCTCTGCTACTCCCTCGGGGGAGACAGTCGTACCCTCTGCTACTCCTCGGAGACAGTCGGACCCTCTGCTACTCCTCGGGGAGACAGTCGGACCCTCTGCTACTCCCTCGGGGAGACAGTCGGACCCTCTGCTACTCCCTCGGGGAGACAGTCGGACCCTCTGCTACTCCTCGGGGACAGACGGACCCTCTGCTACTCCTCGGAGACAGTCGTACCCTCTGCTACTCCTCGGAGACAGTCGTACCCTCTGCTACTCCCTCGGAGACAGTCGTACCCTCTGCTACTCCTCGGGGAGACAGTCGGACCCTCTGCTACTCCCTCGGGGAGACAGTCGGACCCTCTGCTACTCCCTCGGAGACAGTCGGACCCTCTGCTACTCCTCGGGAGACAGTCGGACCCTCTGCTACTCCTCGGAGACAGTCGGACCCTCTGCTACTCCTCGGAGACAGTCGGACCCTCTGCTACTCCCTCGGAGACAGTCGGACCCTCTGCTACTCCTCGGGGAGACAGACGGACCCTCTGCTACTCCCTCGGGGAGACAGACGGACCCTCTGCTACTCCCTCGGAGACAGTCGGACCCTCTGCTACTCCCTCGGAGACAGTCGGACCCTCTGCTACTCCCTCGGGGAGACAGTCTCTCCCTCTGCTACTCCCTCGGAGAGACAGTCGGACCCTCTGCTACTCCCTCGGGGAGACAGTCGAACCCTCTGCTACTCCCTCGGGGAGACAGTCGGACCCTCTGCTACTCCCTCGGGGAGACAGTCGTACCCTCTGCTACTCCCTCGGGGAGACAGTCGTACCCTCTGCTACTCCCTCGGAGACAGTCGGACCCTCTGCTACTCCCTCGGGGAGACAGTCGGACCCTCTGCTACTCCCTCGGGGAGACAGTCGGACCCTCTGCTACTCCCTCGGGGAGACAGTCGGACCCTCTGCTACTCCCTCGGGGACAGACGGACCCTCTGCTACTCCCTCGGAGACAGTCGTACCCTCTGCTACTCCCTCGGAGACAGTCGTACCCTCTGCTACTCCCTCGGAGACAGTCGTACCCTCTGCTACTCCCTCGGGGAGACAGTCGGACCCTCTGCTACTCCCTCGGGGAGACAGTCGGACCCTCTGCTACTCCCTCGGGGAGACAGTCGGACCCTCTGCTACTCCCTCGGGGAGACAGTCGGACCCTCTGCTACTCCTCGGGGAGACAGTCGGACCCTCTGCTACTCCCTCGGGGAGACAGTCGGACCCTCTGCTACTCCTCGGGGAGACAGTCGGACCCTCTGCTACTCCTCGGGGAGACAGTCGGACCCTCTGCTACTCCCTCGGGGAGACAGTCGGACCCTCTGCTACTCCTCGGGGAGACAGTCGGACCCTCTGCTACTCCCTCGGGGGAGACAGTCGGACCCTCTGCTACTCCCTCGGGGAGGAGACAGTCGAACCCTCTGCTACTCCCTCGGGGAGGAGACAGTCGGACCCTCTGCTACTCCCTCGGAGACAGTCGGACCCTCTGCTACTCCCTCGGAGACAGTC
This sequence comes from Oncorhynchus masou masou, assembly GCF_036934945.1. Classification (NCBI taxonomy): domain Eukaryota; kingdom Metazoa; phylum Chordata; class Actinopteri; order Salmoniformes; family Salmonidae; genus Oncorhynchus; species Oncorhynchus masou. The sequence continues at coordinate 307,678 of NW_027013031.1, forward strand.
GGACCCTCTGCTACTCCCTCGGAGACAGTCGGACCCTCTGCTACTCCCTCGGGGAGACAGTCACCCTCTGCTACTCCCTCGGGGAGACAGTCGGACCCTCTGCTACTCCCTCGGGGAGACAGTCGGACCCTCTGCTACTCCCTCAGCGTGGTAAAGTAACCTTGTTAAAAGGTAGAGGTTCTCTCAGGGCTGTGGAAGGTAATCAGATAGTTGAAGTCTGGAGGGAGTCTGACTGTTTGGGACGGTAGTCTGGAGGGACTGTTTGGGACGGTAGTCTGGAGGGACTGTTTGGGACGGTAGTCTGGAGGGACTGTTTGGGACGGTAGTCTGGAGGGACTGTTTGGGACGGTAGTCTGGAGGGACTGTTTGGGACGGTAGTCTGGAGGGACTGTTTGGGACGGTAGTCTGGAGGGACTGTTTGGGACGGTAGTCTGGAGGGACTGTTTGGGACGGTAGTCTGGAGGGACTGTTTGGGACGGTAGTCTGGAGGGACTGTTTGGGACGGTAGTCTGGAGGGACTGTTTGGGACGGTAGTCTGGAGGGACTGTTTGGGACGGTAGTCTGGAGGGACTGTTTGGGACGGTAGTCTGGAGGGACTGTTTGGGACGGTAGTCTGGAGGGACTGTTTGGGACGGTAGTCTGGAGGGAGTCGGACTGTTTGGGATGGTATATAGTAGTGGGGAGGGGCACTCTGCTGGTTCTCTTGTTTCTCTTCTGTCTCTCTCTCAACCAGTCTGTAAACCCACAACATATAAAACCAGAATATTTCTGTTTGCCCCAATTTTGATTAAACAGCTTTGGTCCATTTTTGGTCTATTTGTCCTCCATACTGCTGTCCCCTACCCTAGTGTTAGAGGAGGTCCTAGTCTGTCTCCTACCATAGTGTTAGAGGAGGTCCTAGTCTGTCTCCTACCCTAGTGTTAGAGGAGGTCCTAGTCTGTCTCCTACCCTAGTGTTAGAGGAGGTCCTAGTCTGTCCCCACCATACTGCTGTCCCCTACCCTAGTGTTAGAGGAGGTCCTAGTCTGTCCCCTACCCTAGTGTTAGAGGAGGTCCTAGTCTGTCTCCACCATACTGCTGTCCCCTACCCTAGTGTTAGAGGAGGTCCTAGTCTGTCCCCTACCCTAGTGTTAGAGGAGGTCCTAGTCTGTCTCCTACCCTAGTGTTAGAGGAGGTCCTAGTCTGTCCCCTACCCTAGTGTTAGAGGAGGTCCTAGTCTGTCCCCTACCCTAGTGTTAGAGGAGGTCCTAGTCTGTCCCCTACCCTAGTGTTAGAGGAGGTCCTAGTCTGTCCCCTACCCTAGTGTTAGAGGAGGTCCTAGTCTGTCCCCTACCCTAGTGTTAGAGGAGGTCCTAGTCTGTCCCCTACCCTAGTGTTAGAGGAGGTCCTAGTCTGTCCCCTACCCTAGTGTTAGAGGAGGTCCTAGTCTGTCCCCTACCCTAGTGTTAGAGGAGGTCCTAGTCTGTCCCCTACCCTAGTGTTAGAGGAGGTCCTAGTCTGTCCCCTACCCTAGTGTTAGAGGAGGTCCTAGTCTGTCCCCTACCCTAGTGTTAGAGGAGGTCCTAGTCTGTCCCCTACCCTAGTGTTAGAGGAGGTCCTAGTCTGTCCCCTACCCTAGTGTTAGAGGAGGTCCTAGTCTGTCCCCTACCCTAGTGTTAGAGGAGGTCCTAGTCTGTCCCCTACCCTAGTGTTAGAGGAGGTCCTAGTCTGTCCCCTACCCTAGTGTTAGAGGAGGTCCTAGTCTGTCCCCTACCCTAGTGTTAGAGGAGGTCCTAGTCTGTCCCCTACCCTAGTGTTAGAGGAGGTCCTAGTCTGTCCCCTACCCTAGTGTTAGAGGAGGTCCTAGTCTGTCCCCTACCCTAGTGTTAGAGGAGGTCCTAGTCTGTCCCCTACCCTAGTGTTAGAGGAGGTCCTAGTCTGTCCCCTACCCTAGTGTTAGAGGAGGTCCTAGTCTGTCCCCTACCCTAGTGTTAGAGGAGGTCCTAGTCTGTCCCCTACCCTAGTGTTAGAGGAGGTCCTAGTCTGTCCCCTACCCTAGTGTTAGAGGAGGTCCTAGTCTGTCTCCTACCCTAGTGTTAGAGGAGGTCCTAGTCTGTCCCCTACCCTAGTGTTAGAGGAGGTCCTAGTCTGTCCCCTACCCTAGTGTTAGAGGAGGTCCTAGTCTGTCCCCTACCCCCTACCCTAGTGTTAGAGGAGGTCCTAGTCTGTCCCCTACCCTAGTGTTAGAGGAGGTCCTAGTCTGTCCCCTACCCTAGTGTTAGAGGAGGTCCTAGTCTGTCTCCACCTACTGCTGTCCCCTACCCTAGTGTTAGAGGAGGTCCTAGTCTGTCCCCTACTGCTGTCCCCTAGTGTTAGAGGAGGTCCTAGTCTGTCCCCTACCCTAGTGTTAGAGGAGGTCCTAGTCTGTCCCCTACCCTAGTGTTAGAGGAGGTCCTAGTCTGTCCCCTACCCTAGTGTTAGAGGAGGTCCTAGTCTGTCCCCTACCCTAGTGTTAGAGGAGGTCCTAGTCTGTCTCCACCATCCACTGCTGTCCCCTACCCTAGTGTTAGAGGAGGTCCTAGTCTGTCCCCTACCCTAGTGTTAGAGGAGGTCTTAGTCTGTCTCCTACCCTAGTGTTAGAGGAGGTCCTAGTCTGTCCCCTACCCTAGTGTTAGAGGAGGTCCTAGTCTGTCCCCTACCCTAGTGTTAGAGGAGGTCCTAGTCTGTCCCCTACCCTAGTGTTAGAGGAGGTCCTAGTCTGTCTCCTACCCTAGTGTTAGAGGAGGTCCTAGTCTGTCAAATCAAATCAAATCAAATTTATTTATATAGCCCTTCGTACATCAGCTGATATCTCAAAGTGCTGTACAGAAACCCAGCCTAAAACCCCAAACAGCAAGCAATGCAGGTGTAGATGCACGGTGGTTAGGAAAAACTCCCTAGAAAGGCCAAAACCTAGGAAGAAACCTAAAGAGGAACCAGGCTATGTGGGGTGGCCAGTCCTCTTCTGGCTGTGCCGGGTAGAGATTATAACAGAACATGGCCAAGATGTTCAAATGTTCATAAATGACCAGCATGGTTGAATAATAATAAGGCAGAACAGTTGAAACTGGAGCAGCAGCACGGCCAGGTGGACTGGGGACAGCAAGGAGTCATCATGTCAAGTAGTCCTGGGGCATGGTCCTAGGGCTCGGGTCCTCCGAGAGAGAGAAAGAAAGAGAATTAGAGAGAGCATATGTGGGGTGGCCAGTCCTCTTCCGGCTGTGCCGGGTGGAGATTATAACAGAACATGGCCAAGATGTTCAAATGTTCATAAATGACCAGCATGGTCGAATAATAATAAGGTAGAACAGTTGAAACTGGAGCAGCAGCACGGCCAGGTGGACTGGGGACAGCAAGGAGTCATCATGTCAGGTAGTCCTGGGGCATGGTCCTAGGGCTCAGGTCCTCCGAGAGAGAGAAGGAGAGAATTAGAGAACGCACACTTAGATTCACACAGGACACCGAATTGGACAGGAGAAGTACTCCAGATATAACAAACTGACCCCAGCCCCCGACACATAAACTACTGCAGCATAAATACTGGAGGCTGAGACAGGAGGGGTCAGGAGACACTGTGGCCCCACCCGAGGACACCCCCGGACAGGGCCAAACAGGAAGGATATAACCCCACCCACTTTGCCAAAGCACAGCCCCCACACCACTGGAGGGATATCTTCAACCACCAACTTACCATCCTGAGACAAAGCTGAGTATAGCCCGCAAAGATCTCCGCCATGGCACAACCCAAGGGGGGGGCCAACCCAGACAGGATGACCACATCAGTGAATCAACCCACTCAGGTGACGCACCCCCTCCAGGGACGGCATGAGAGAGCCCCAGCAAGCCAGTGACTCAGCCCCTGTAATAGGGTTAGAGGCAGAGAATCCCAGTGGAAAGAGGGGAACCGGCCAGGCAGAGACAGCAAGGGCGGTTCGTTGCTCCAGAGCCTTTCCGTTCACCTTCCCACTCCTGGGCCAGACTACACTCAATCATATGACCCACTGAAGAGATGAGTCTTCAGTAAAGACTTAAAGGTTGAGACCGAGTTTGCGTCTCTGACATGGGTAGGCAGACCGTTCCATAAAAATGGAGCTCTATAGGAGAAAGCCCTGCCTCCAGCTGTTTGCTTAGAAATTCTAGGGACACTTAGAAGGCCTGCGTCTTGTGACCGTAGCGTACGTGTAGGTATGTACGGCAGGACCAAATCCGAGAGATAGGTAGGAGCAAGCCCATGCAATGCTTTGTAGGTTAGCAGTAAAACCTTGAAATCAGCCCTTGCTTTGACAGGAAGCCAGTGTAGGGAGGCTAGCACTGGAGTAATATGATCAAATTTTTTGGTTCTAGTCAGGATTCTAGCAGCCGTAATTAGCACTAACTGAAGTTTATTTAGCGCTTTATCCGGGTAGCCGGAAAGTAGAGCATTGCAGTAGTCTAACCTAGAAGTGACAAAAGCATGGATTAATTTTTCTGCATCATTTTTGGACAGAAAGTTTCTGATTTTTGCAATGTTACGTAGATGGAAAAAAGCTGTCCTTGAAATGGTCTTGATATGTTCTTCAAAAGAGAGATCAGGGTCCAGAGTAACGCCGAGGTCCTTCACAGTTTTATTTGAGATGACTGTACAACCATTAAGATTAATTGTCAGATTCAACAGAAGATCTCTTTGTTTCTTGGGACCTAGAACAAGCATCTCTGTTTTATCCGAGTTTAAAAGTAGAAAGTTTGCTGCCATCCACTTCCTTATGTCTGAAACACATGCTTCTAGCGAGGGCAATTTTGGGGCTTCACCATGTTTCATTGAAATGTACAGCTGTGTATCATCCGCATAGCAGTGAAAGTTAACATTATGTTTTCGAATAACATCCCCAAGAGGTAAAATATATAGTGAAAACAACAGCGGTCCTAAAACGGAACCTTGAGGAACACCGAAATTTACAGTTGATTTGTCAGAGGACAAACCATTCTGTCCCCTACCATAGTGTTAGAGGAGGTCCTAGTCTGTCCCCTACCCTAGTGTTAGAGGAGGTCCTAGTCTGTCCCCTACCCTAGTGTTAGAGGAGGTCCTAGTCTCCACCATACTGCTGTCCCCTACCCTAGTGGAGTGGCTTCTGTGCAGGGATGGTTGTCCTTCTGGAAGGTTCTCCCATCTCCACAGACGAACTCTGGAGCTCTTTCAGAGTGACCATTGGGTTCTTGGTCACCTCCCTGACCAAGGTCCTTCTCCCCCGATTGCTTAGTTGGCCGGGCGGCCAGGTCCAGGAAGAGTCTTGGTGGTTCCAAACTTGTTCCATTTCAGAATGATGGAGGACACTGTGTTCTTGGGGACCATCAATACGGCAGAAATGTTTTGGTTCCCTTCCCCAGATCTGTGCCTCAAGACTATCCTGTCTCGGAGCTCTACGGACAATTCATTCAACCTCATGGCTTGGTTTTTTCTCTGACATACTCTGTGGGACCTTTATATAGACAGGTGTGTGCCTTTCCAAATCATGTCCAATCAATTGAATTTATCACAGGTGGACTCCAATCAAGTTGTAGAAACATCTCAAGGATGATCAATGGAAACAGGAAGCACCTGACCTCAATTTTGAGTCTCAAACAAAGGGTCTGAATATTTACGTACTTTTTTTTTAATGGACGTAACACAACAGAAGGGGGGACCTGTATAGACATAACACAACAGAAGGGGGGACCTTAATGGACGTAACACACCAGAAGGGGGACCTTTTTAGACATAACACAACAGAAGGGGGACCTTTTTAGATGTAACACAACAGAAGGGGGACCTTTGTAGACGTAACACACCAGAGGGGGGACCTTTATAGACGTAACACACCAGAAGGGGGGACCTTAATGGACGTAACACAACAGAGACCAGTCATGAAAAATGTTCTGCTTTATTTCAGTGAGGTGATCTGACAGCATTCAGAGAGGAGAACAATGGAAGGACCTCTGTACGTAATGGGCACGTTGAGGTGTAACACCTTTAAAAACAACAACCAGGGTCAGATCACATGTGATTGGTCCATTTCCAACAGAGTTATTATAATACTGAAGCACTACAGACGGCTTTACGACCACTTCTATAATACACACTGAGATACTTTACTACCAACAGCACTGGAGTGGACACACACACACACACACACAGGCAGAGTGTGTTTAGGAGGATCAACAGGACAGAAATGAGTTGTTCTGAAATGATTCCTTATTCTACAGACCAGACCCCTCCTCCCTGTCTCCTGACCCCTCCTCCCTGTCTCCTGACCCCTCCTCCCTGTCTCCTGACCCCTCCTCCCTGTCTCCTGACCCCTCCTCCCTGTCTCCTGACCCCTCTATCACTCAGACTAGAGTACTGAGAACATCAACACAACATAGAATTATAGGATATAGAACAGACACGCTGCTGTGATGTGTAGAGTAAGTAACTGTGTTCCGTAAGGAGCCATTTCAAATATTGAATTTGGCCTTTAATATTTATTATTACTACTAATGACCTATAGAAACACATTGAATAACACATTCATCAATGGCAAAACAAGAAACAAGGTTTTTGAAGTGTCTGTCCTACAGTACCAGTCAAAAGTTTGGAAACACCTACTCATTCCAGGGTTTTTCTTTATTTTTACTATTTTCTGCATTGTAGAATAATAGTGAATACATCAAAACTATGAAATAACACATATGGAATCATGCAGTAACCAAAAAAGTGTTAAATAAATCAAAATATATTTGCCTTGATGGCTGCTTTGCACACTCTTAGCATTCTCTCAACCAGCTTCATGAGGTAGTCACATGGAATGCTTTTAAATTAACAGGTGTGCCTTGTTAAAAGTTCATTTGTGAAGTTCCTTTCCTTCTTAATGTGTTTGAGCCAATCAGTTGTGTTGTGACAAGGTAGGGGAGTATACAGAAGACAGCCCTATTTGGTAAAAGACCAAGTCCACATTACGGCAAGAAGCAAAGAGATTACAGGTAACCTCACTTCAGATTGCAGCCCAAATAAATGCTTCACAGAATTCAAGTAACGGACACATCTCAACATCAACTGTTCAGAGGAGACTGCGTGAATCAAGCCTTCATGGTTGAATTGCTGCAAAGAAACCACTACTAAATGACACCAATAAGAAGAGACTTGCTTGGGCCAAGAAACATAAGCAATGGACATTAGACCGGTGGAAATCTGTCCATTTGATCTGGTGAGTCCAAATTTGAGATTTTTGGTTCCAACTGTGTCTTTGTGAGACGCAGTGTAGGTGAAAGGATGATCTCTGCATGTGTGGTTCCCACCGCGAAGCATGGAGGAGGAGGTGGTGTGATGGTGTAGGGGTGCTTTGGGAAAGGGGGATACCTAGTCGGTTGTCCCACTGAATGTATTCAACTGAAATGCTGGTGACACTGTCTGTGATTTATTTAAGGCACACTTAACCAGCATGGCTACCACAGCATTCTGCAGCGATACACCGTCCCATCTGGTTTGGGCTTAGTGGAATTATCATTGATTTCTCAACAGGACAGTGACCCAACACACCTCCAGGCTGGGTAAGGGCAATTTGATGAAGGAGAGTGATGAAGTGCTGCATCAGATGACCTGGCCTCCGCAATCACCTGACCTCATCCCAATTGAGATGGTTTGGGATGAGTTGGATCGCAGAGTGATGGAAAAGCAGCCAACAAGTGCTCAGCATATGTGGGAACTCCTTCAAGAATGTTGGAAAAGCATTCCAGGTGAAGCTGGTTGAGAGAATGCCAAGAGTGTGCAAAGCTGTCATCAAGGCAAAGGGTGGCTACTTTGAAGAATCTCAAATTTTAAATATATTTTGATTTGTTTAACACTTTCTTGGTTACGACATGATTCCATGTGTTGTTTCATAGTTGACATCTTCACTATTATTCTACAATGTAGAAAACAGTTTAAAAAAATAAAACATAATTGAATGAGTAGGTGTGTCCAAACGTTTGATTGGTTCTGTATATCTAGGAGATATAAGATCAGGCAATATTGTAGTTTTTTGGACATATTTAACAAAAACTACCTCCATACTTCCATTTATTGATTGTTTTTGTACCGGTACCTGGTTACCTTCAGAGGAGTCCTATGACACTTGTGGGGTTCGTAGAGCTAAACGGAGAAGCCCAAACGGTTCTCTGATTTTCGGGATGTCTCGTGTTCTGTCAAACACTGCTTTAGCTCGACCACCTTCCACCGTTGATGCGGAATCCCGGCAGGAGGTTGCGGTGCATTGAGCCCAGGCAAAAATAACCATCTCTATCTTTAAACTGACACGTTTAGGTGGGGATTTTTGTATTATCTCACTGAGATTGACGCACTAAACTCTTAAGGATTAACATTACTGCATGACAATGAGCGGATTGACGTTAAAACGGGCAGTATTCCCTCCAAATTGCGTTCGACAACATTTCTACCAAGGCAGAGAGACAGACTGCGACGCGCTCTTACAGCAGCGGACGCATCAATTCAGACTACAAGCCTAATGTTTACCATTAACAATCACTGAATGTCATTTCACTTCTCGTTTATTTTGTAACAGATCTCTTTCCATTCATCAAACGACCGGCGCACAGTGGACAAACATGCCAACAGGAGCACCTTTAGGGAAGTGATTATTTGACAATCAGCTGAAAACACGACTGGTTGTGTTTATAACACATTTAAAAGGGAATACATTTTAAAAGTTATACGATTAATCCTTAATAGGTCTATTAGACCCAAAGGACATTCTACATTAATAGGGATTATTTAATCGTTTTGATGTCTTCACTATTATTCTACAATGTAGAAAATAGTAATGCAAATAAATAAAAACCCTGGAATGAGTAGGTGTGTCCAACCTTTTGACTGGTACTGTATATTGGCCATCCTTGAGTTGCCCGTCCCTGATCTACATACTTGAAACATCCTCTTTATCTGAACATAGAACTCCCTTCGTTATACTGTAGGTCCTATGTGTAAGTCAATTTATTCAACCTTTAAGGTTTTTTTAGGGGTAAATCCACGTTTTTCCATATCAATTCAGATCAAATGAATTTTAAAATCAAAACAAACGGCTCTTTAAATCACAATTCACAATTACACAGAATTCAACAGAACATTTTGCCCACACAATATTACATTCATCACTTTTAAACTTATTTTAAAGGGCCAAGGCAGTCAACTTTCCTGTGTTTGATATATTTCCACGCTATGATGCTGGAATAATACTGTGAAATTCATAATGCTGTTTGAAACGACCGTCTGAAATTTCAGTCTGTTTTGGTGGGATGGAGTTTTGGCCTGCCTGGTGACGTAACCAGGCGGTTAATTAGTTAATAGACCAATAAGAGCTCGAAATCTCTCTGCCAATAACAGCTAGTTTCCCCCTCACCACTCCGACAGTCCTAGCAAAATTCTTGCTTGAGATATTACTCTTTGCTAAGAAGCTATTTTATTTATTTATTTTCAATTTAAATTGTCTAAAAGAATCACAGAAATGTACTAATTCGTCAGAAACGATTTGATATTCAGATAAAAAAAGAGCTGCAGCATTGGGCCTTTAAAAGCTCTAGTCCCTCGGCAGCTAGAGGGCGCTGTTACACGCGCTAGTGTTACAAGGAGCAGATGGCACCACAGACTAGACTTTCTGGAGGTCAGTTATATTCAGCATTATTTCATCTGTTGACTGTTATATCAACAAACACAAAACCTCTTGAATTGTAATATAATATGTAATATGACTGTCAATACAGACAGTGACATGTAATGTCTAGGCTTCACCTAGAGACACTGTACAAGATGGTGAGACAGACAGTTCCGGAACACCTCTGTTCCGGAACACCACCAACAGAAGAACGCTTTACTTGTCTTTCTTTTTCTTCAGACCTGAAACAACAAATACCACACACACACACACACACACACACTGGGCAGTGAGGTCCACTAGTGAGTGTGTGTGTGGGTGTGTTGTCGCCATGATAACAATGGGCACGGTTGTATTCCACTGAGCAGATTTAGAGAGACCCAGACCCAGGGTATATACAGTAATAAAGAGCCATCATGGTATGTCTAGTTTATCTCTGGGTAGCTGACTGGCTGATGCTCTGTGAAGGAAGACAACTAGCAGGGCAGTTTGGCAGCTTCCAGAATGACAAACAGCTTCTAGAAAAGAAACATAAAAATATTCTAGAACATAAAAACAGCTTCTAGAACAGTAAACAAACAGCTTCTAGAATGAAACCAACAGCTTCTAGAAAAGAAACATAAAAAGATTCTAGAACGTAAACAAACGGCTTCTAGAATGTAAACAAACAGCTTCTAGAAAAGAAACATAAAAAGATTCTAGAACGTAAACAAACAGCTTCTAGAATGTAAACAAACCGCTTCTAAAAGGTAAATAAATAGCTTCTAAATGTAAACAAACCACTTCTAGAATGTAAACATAAACAAGCCAGAATCTTCTGTGATGTTTGCACACATTAGTTTAGGGGGCATCTGAAACCACTATTACCTTACAAAGTGCACTGGTGGTAAAGGCTCAGCTGGCCATCATTGATGCACTACATAGGGAATAGTGTATGACTGGTCGGCAGAGTGGCTACTGGGTGGAGGGAGATATTGCACTTGGTCACGTTAACATCATAGTGGTGAAAGTTACTATCTACAGTCACTGTCAGACACACAAGACAGTTTGGCACTTAGTCAGTCTTACAGAACATGCAGGTAACACCGAACCCAAGAACAGAACATCCTCTTAAAAACATTACCATGGAGGGACTGTACATGTAACTAGGTCCCCTTCAGCGCTTTCAGCACTTTGTTCTCTAGTGGATAGGACCTGGTATGTGGGGACAGGGAGTTGGGGACTAGGGAGGGACTAGTATATGAGGACAGGGAGGGACTAGGGGGACAGGGAGGGACTAGTATATGGGGACCTGGTATGTGGGGGCAGGGGCTTCCAGCCCCTCTGTGAACGGGGGGCTCTGGTAGTTGTCGCTGGGCTCGATGGTGCCCCCGGTGGTGGTGGTGGGGGGGTATGGTGTTACCGGCACGACTCCGTCCAGATGGTCGGTGGTGAAGAGGGTCATGTCTGTTCCCAGGAGATATTTCTGGACTGCACGCACCGTCAGACCAGCCTGGAGGGAGAAGAAGAACAAGGAGAGGAGGAGGAGGAGGAGGAGAAGAAGAATGAGGAGGAGGAGGAGGAGGAGGAGGAGAAGAATGAGGAGGAGAAGAAGAATGAGGAGAAGAAGAAGAATGAAGAGGAGGAGGAGGAGGAAAAGAATGAAGAGGAGGAGGAGGAGGAGAAGAAGAATGAAGAGAAGGAGGAGGAGGAGAAGAATGAAGAGGAGGAGAAGAAGAATGAAGAGGAGGAGGAGGAGAAGAAGAATGAAGAGAAGGAGGAGGAGGAGGAGAAGAAGAATGAAGAGGAGGAGGAGGAGAAGAAGAATGAAGAGAAGGAGGAGGAGAAGAAGAATGAAGAGGAGGAGAAGAAGGAGAAGAAGAATGAAGAGGAGGAGGAGAAGAATGATGAGGAGGAGGAGGAGAAGAAGAATGAGGAGGAGGAGGAGGAGAAGAAGAATGAAGAGGAGGAGGAGGAGAAGAAGAATGAAGAGAAGGAGGAGGAGGAAAAGAATGAAGAGGAGGAGGAGGAGGAGAAGAAGAATGAAGAGAAGGAGGAGGAGGAGAAGAATGAAGAGGAGGAGAAGAAGAATGAAGAGGAGGAGGAGGAGAAGAAGAATGAAGAGAAGGAGGAGGAGGAGGAGAAGAAGAATGAAGAGGAGGAGAAGAAGAATGAAGAGGAGGAGGAGGAGAAGAAGAATGAAGAGGAGGAGGAGGAGGAGAAGAAGAATGAAGAGAAGGAGGAGGAGAAGAAGAATGAAGAGGAGGAGGAGGAGAAGAAGAATGAAGAGGAGGAGAAGAAGGAGAAGAAGAATGAAGAGGAGGAGGAGGAGAAGAAGAATGAGGAGGAGGAGAAGAAGAATGAAGAGGAGGAGGAGAAGAATGAGGAGGAGAAGAATGAAGAGGAGGAGAAGAAGAATGAAGAGGAGGAGAAGAATGAAGAGGAGGAGGAGGAGGAGAAGAATGAAGAGGAGGAGGAGAAGAATGAGGAGGAGAAGAATGAGGAGGAGAAGGAGGTGAAGAAGAATGAAGAGGAGGAGGAGGAGGAGAAGAAGGAGGTGAAGAAGAATGAAGAGGAGGAGGAGGAGGAGAAGAATGAAGAGGAGGAGGAGGAGAAGAATAAAGAGGAGGAGGAGGAGAAGAAGAATAAAGAGGAGGAGGAGGAGGAGGAGAAGAAGAATGAAAAGGAGGAGGAGAAGAAGAATGAAGAGGAGGAGGAGGAGGAGGAGAAGAAGAATGAAGAGGAGGAGGAGAAGGAGGAGGAAAAGAAGGAGGTGAAGAAGAATGAAGAGGAGGAGGAGAAGAAGAATGAAGAGGAGGAGGAGGAGGAGAAGAAGAAGAATGAAGAGGAGGAGAAGAATGAGGAGGAGGAGGAGAAGGAGGTGAAGAAGAATGAAGAGGAGGAGGGAGGAAGAGAAGAAGAATGAAGAGGAGGAGTAGAAGAATTAAGAGGAGAAGGAGAAGAATGAGAAGGAGAAGAATGAGAAGGAGAAGAATGAGGAGGAGAAGGAAGAAGAGGAGAAGAGAAGAATAATGAAGAGGAGGAGGAGAAGGAAGAAGAGGAGGAGAAGGAAGAGTAGGAGGAGAAGGAGAGGAGGAGCAGAAGAATTAAGAGGAGAAGGAAGAGGAGAAGGAAGAAGAGGAGGATGAGGAGAGGAGGAGAAGGAAGAGGAGTAGGAGGAGAAGGAGAAGTACAATGCCACAGTGCAGTGCCCCTGGAGCAGCTATAGGGTGTGTGTGTGTGTGTGTGTGTGTGTGTGTGTGTGTGTGTGTGTGTGTGTGTGTACCCAAGTGAGGATGGAAAAGAATGAGAAGGCGATAGATGCCCTGGCTGCGTCAGCCCCCTGGTTGAGTGGCAGGTCCTCAGGGGCGGTCCTAGACCACTGATTGGCCAGGAAACAGAAACTCACAAACCACAGGAACGTCCAGAAACCTGAAAACCACCAATCACAGCACACAGTCAGAGGACAGCCAACCAATCACAGCATACACATTGAAATAAAGTGTCCGTCTGTGTGTTTTAGCCTACCTGAAACCCCCACCTCCAGCATCACAGCCTTCTTCCTGTCCTTAATAGAGCTGATCTGTTGAAACTTCACATCCAACAGGAAGAAGAAGGAGCACAGCAACAAGCCCACCAAACCACAGAACACTCCGTAGTTACACGCATCCGCGTTCTTATTGAACACGCAGTGGAGACGTTCACTACCCAGGTTCACATAGCCCTCATTCACTATAGAGGCAAACACCACCAGGGAGAATACCTGAAGAGAAGAGGGGAGGAGAGGGGAGGGGGAGAAGAGACGTTCACTACCCAGGTTCACATAGCCCTCATTCACTATAGAGGCAAACACCACCAGGGAGAATACCTGAAGAGGAGAGGGGAGGAGAGGGGAGGGGAGGGGGAGAAGAGACGTTCACTACCCAGGTTCACATAGCCCTCATTCACTATAGAGGCAAACACCACCAGGGAGAATACCTGAAGAGAAGAGGGGAGGAGAGGAGAGGGGAGGGGAGGGGAGGAGAGGGGAGGGGGAGAAGAGATGTTCACTACCCAGGTTCACATAGCCCTCATTCACTATAGAGGCAAACACCACCAGGGAGAATACCTGAAGAGGAGAGGGGAGGGGAGGGGAGGGGAGGGGGGGGGAGGGGAGGGGGAGAAGAGACGTTCACTACCCAGGTTCACATAGCCCTCATTCACTATAGAGGCAAACACCACCAGGGAGAATACCTGAGGAGGAGAGGGGAGGAGAGGGGTACACCTGTGTGAACCAAAAGTGCAGACTTATTTAATGTATTAATTAAATTAAATACATATAACATTTATTTGTTATTTGTAAACGCAGGTTCCCCTTTATCTCATATTAGGTTTTGTTTGAACACCTGATAACGTTCAGTTTAAAAAATATTCACAAATAGAGAAAATCAGAAAGGGGACACATCCTTTTCCAAGGCAGATAGATCGCTGTAGATCCACCCGGGGTATTAGCACACACTGTAGATCATCACTCTGTAGTAGAACTATCCGGTCACTATAACGACAAACCACCCGGGGTATTAACATGTCTATATATCATCACTCTGTAGTGGAACTATCCGGTCACTATAACGACAAACCACCCGGGGTCCTAACACGCGGAGAATGATCCACACTGGCCAATAGAGAGAGAGAGGATGCGAGGCCACTCTACGGTCCCCTCCCGAGGAGTGGTGGAATGTTCCATATCACAAACCCACAGCCTATATACACACGAAATATAATAATAACACTATAGACCTGCTTAAGGCCTACAGATAGACATCACAAAGATACGTTTCTCTCAACGCAACATTCTAGTTATCATCTGAAGCCTAGCTACCTAATTCAATACATTTTAAGGCCACATTCATTTGTTGACATTCTTTACAAATCTGTTTTATAAAACGACCGGAGGTTCTAAAACATGGTACATATCTGTGTATCTGAACAGGATGGACCGTTCTTCGACAGCCTCCTCTCCCCTGGACCCCGTCCATCTATAAGCCTACTGCCGTTTCCAGACTCTTATCTGCGGCGCTCTACGGAGCGATCACTCGCCACCGAGCGGCAGGCCGAGGGAGGACGCCCCGACAGACCCCGTTGTCGGTCTCTTACCCAGGACAGGACCCTGAGGATGGTGGTCGGCTGCTTGATGAAGGAAACCGGGTCGAAGGCAGCACCCGCCAGGCCCGCTCCGAACGATCCCACTCCGTCCATCTTCTCTCTCTCTCTGTTCTCTGGGTGCGCTACCTTGCGTCAGGCTCCAGGCTGGGTTTGGTACTGTCTTGTAGTGTAGGGAAGGGTCCTGCGCGCACACGATGTGCACGCTGCTACTGGGCGGGGCGTGCTCGACGAAGCGGGAACACGCACAGGGCTGCTGTGGCATGAAAACAGCAGTAGCATCTACTGTTGAGGAGGTAGGAGGTCTAGACTACACATCTGTTGGAGGTATAGGAGGAAGGAGGTCTCGACTACACATCTGTTGAGCTATAGGAGGTCTTGACTACACATCTGTTGAGGAGCTGTAGGACTCAGACTGACAGGTATAATTGCCCAGAAGACAGACATCAACGGATCATAGATAGATCATACACTAACATCTACTATATAGATCATACACTAACATCTACTATATAGACCATACACTATATAGATCATACACTAACATCTACTATATAGATCATACACTATATAGATCATACACTATATAGATCATACACTAACATCTATTATATAGATCATACACTAACATCTACAATATACTGTAGATCATACACTAACATCTACTATATAGATCATACACTATATAGATCACACACTAACATCTACTATATAGATCATACACTATATAGTTCATACACTAACATCTATTAAATATATCATACACTAACATCTACTATATAGATCATACACTAACATCTACTATATAGAGCATACACTATATAGATCATACACTAACATCTACAATATACTGTAGATCATACACTAACATCTACTATATAGATCATACACTATATAGATCACACACTAACATCTACTACATAGATCATACACTATATAGTTCATACACTAACATCTATTAAATATATCATACACTAACATCTACTATATAGATCGTAACCTATATAGATCATACACTAACATCTACTATATAGATCATACACTATATAGATCATACACTATATAGATCATACACTAACATCTACTATATATATCATACACTAACATTTACAGTAAAGATCATACACTAACATCTACTATATAGATCATACAATATATAGATCATACACTAACATCTAATTTATAGATCATACTCTATATAGATCACACACTAACATCTACTATATAGATCATACACTATATAAAGTATACACTATACAGATCACACACTATATAGATTATACACTATTAAGATCATACACTATATAGATCATACACTAACATCTACTATATAGATCATACACTAACATCTTCTATATAGATCATACACTATATAGATAATAAACTAACATCTACTATATAGATCATACACTAACATCTACTGTATAGATCATACACTATATAGATAATAAACTAACATCTACTAAATAGATCATACACTATAAAGATCATACACTATATAGATCAAACACTATATAGATCATACACTAAGTAGATTAAACATTATATAGATCATACACTATATAGATCATACACTATATAGATCATACACTAACATCTACTATATAGATCATACACTATGTAGATTAAACATTATGTAGATCATACACTATATAGATCATACACTATATAGATCATACACTATATAGATCATACATTATATAGATCATACACTATATAGATCATACACTAACATATACTATATAGATCATACACTATATAGATAATACACTAACATCTACTATGTAGATCATACACTATATAGATCACACACTTTAACTCTGCCTACATGTACACTACCGGTCAACAGTTTTACTCAATCAAGGGTTTTTCTTTATTGTTACTATTTTCTAATAGTAATAGTGAAGACATCACAACAAATAGCCTTGATGGCAGCTTTGCACACTTTTGGCATTCTCTCAACCAGCTTCCCTGGAATGCTTTTCCAACAGTCTTGAAGGAGTTTCCACATATGCTGAGCACTTGTTGGCCTCTTTTCCTTCACTCTGCGGTCTGACTCATCCCAAACCATCTCAATTTGGTTGAGGTCGGGGGATTGTGGAGGCCAGGTCATCTGATGCAGGACTCCATCACTCTCCTTCATGGTCAAATATCCCTTACACAGCCTGGAGGTGTGTTGGGTCATTGTCCTGTTGAAGAAATGATAGTCCCACTAAGAGCAAACCAGATGGGATGGCGTATCACTTCAGAATGCTGTGGTAGCCATGCTGGTTAACTGTGCATTGAATAAAATAAAATAAATCACAGACAGCGTCACCAGCAAAGCACCTCCACATCTCCTCCTCCATGCTTCATGGTGGGAACCACACATGCAGAGATCATCCGTTCTGCCACACCTCATCTCACAAAGACAAAGCGGTAGGAACCAAAAATCTCAAATTTGGACTCGACCAAAGGACAAATATCTACCGGTCTAATGTCCACTGCTCGTGTTTCTTGGCCCAAGCAAGTCTCTTCTTATTATTGGTGTCCTTTGGTAGTGGTTTCTTTGCAGCAATGCAACCATGAAGGCCTGATTCACACAGTCTCCTCTGAACAGTTGATGTTGAGATGTGTCTGTTACTTGAATTCTGTGAAGCATTTATTTGGGCTTCAATTTCTGAAGCTGGTAACTATAATGAACTTATCCTCTGTAGCAGAGGTAACTATGGGTCTTCCATTCCTGTGGCAGTCCTCATGAGAGCCAGTTTCATCACAGCGCTTGACGTTTTTTGCGACTGCACTTGAAGAAACGTTCAAAGTTCTTGACTGACCTTCGTGTCTTAAAGTAAAGATGGACTGTCGTTTCTCATTGCTTATTTGAGCTGGGCTATGAGGGCTATCTTCTGTATACCACACTTACTAAGTCACAACACAACTGATTGGCTCAAACGTATTAAGGAAATAAATTCCATAAATAAAGGCAGCACACCTGTTAATTGAAATGCATTCCAGGTGACTACCTCATGAAGCTGGTTGAGAGAATGCCAAGAGTGTGCAATGCTGTCATCAAGGCAAAGGGCTGCTATTTGAAGAATCTCAAATATAAAATATATTTTGATTTGTTTAACTCTTTTTTTTGGTCACTACTTGATTCCATATGTCAATAGTCCTGTAGTCAATTCACTATTATTCTACAATGCAAAAATAAATAAAAACCCTTGAATGAGGTGTTCTAAAACTTTTGACCGGTAGTGTATATATATTACCTCAATTACCTCAACTAACCAGTGCCCCCGAACATTGTATATAGCCTCCACATTGACTCTGTACCGGTACCCCCTGTATATAGCCTCCACATTGACTCTGTATCGGTACCCCCTGTATATAGCCTCCTCATTGACTCTGTATCGGTACCCCCTGTATATAGCCTCCACATTGACTCTGTATCGGTACCCCCTGTATATAGCCTCCACATTGACTCTGTATCGGTACCCCCTGTATATAGCCTCCTCATTGACTCTGTATCGGTACCCCCTGTATATAGCCTCCTCATTGACTCTGTATCGGTACCCCCTGTATATAGCCTCCACATTGAATCTGTATCGGTACCCCCTGTATATAGCCTCCTCATTGACTCTGTATCGGTACCCCCTGTATATAGCCTCCACATTGACTCTGTATCGGTACCCCCTGTATATAGCCTCCACATTGACTCTGTATCGGTACCCCCTGTATACAGCCTCCACATTGACTCTGTACCGGTCCCCCCTGTATATAGCCTCCACATTGACTCTGTACCGGTACCCCATGTATATAGCCTCCACATTGACTCTGTATCGGTACCCCCTGTATACAGCCTCCACATTGACTCTGTACCGGTACCCCTGTATATAGCCTCATTACTAACTGGTATCCCCTGTATATAGCCTCCACATTGACTCTGTACCGGTACCCCCTGTATATAGCCTCCACATTGACTCTGTACCAGTACCCCCTGTATACAGCCTCCACATTGACTCTGTATCGGTACCCCCTGTATACAGCCTCCACATTGACTCTGTATCGGTACCCCCTGTATATAGCCTCCACATTGACTCTGTATCGGTACCCCCTGTATACAGCCTCCACATTGACTCTGTATCGGTCCCCCTGTATATAGCCTCCACATTGACTCTGTATCGGTCCCCCTGTATACAGCCTCCACATTGACTCTGTATCGGTACCCCCTGTATATAGCCTCCACATTGACTCTGTATCGGTACCCCCTGTATACAGCCTCCACATTGACTCTGTATCGGTACCCCCTGTATATAGCCTCCACATTGACTCTGTATCGGTACCCCCTGTATACAGCCTCCACATTGACTCTGTATCGGTACCCCCTGTATATAGCCTCCACATTGACTCTGTATCGGTACCCCCTGTATACAGCCTCCACATTGACTCTGTATCGGTCCCCCCTGTATATAGCCTCCACATTGACTCTGTATCGGTACCCCCTGTATATAGCCTCCACATTGACTCTGTATCGGTACCCCCTGTATATAGCCTCCACATTGACTCTGTATCGGTACCCCCTGTATAAAGCCTCCACATTGACTCTGTATCGGTACCCCCTGTATATAGCCTCCACATTGACTCTGTATCGGTACCCCCTGTATACAGCCTCCACATTGACTCTGTATCGGTACCCCTGTATATAGCCTCCACATTGACTCTGTATCGGTCCCCCTGTATACAGCCTCCACATTGACTCTGTACCGTAACACCCTGTATATAGCCTCCACATTGACTCTGTATCGGTCCCCCCTGTATACAGCCTCCACATTGACTCTGTACCGTAACACCCTGTATATAGCCTCCACATTGACTCTGTACCGGTACCCCCTGTATACAGCCTCCACATTGACTCTGTATCGGTACCCCCTGTATACAGCCTCCACATTGACTCTGTACCGGTACCCCCTGTATACAGCCTCCACATTGACTCTGTACTGGTACCCCCTGTATATAGCCTCCACATTGACTCTGTACCAGTACCCCCTGTATACAGCCTCCACATTGACTCTGTATCGGTACCCCCTGTATACAGCCCCCGAACATTGACTCTGTACCGGTACCCCCTGTATATAGCCTCCACATTGACTCTGTATCGGTACCCCCTGTATATAGCCTCCACATTGACTCTGTATCGGTACCCCCTGTATATAGCCTCCACATTGACTCTGTATCGGTACCCCCTGTATATAGCCTCCACATTGACTCTGTATCGGTACCCCCTGTATATAGCCTCCACATTGACTCTGTACCGGTACCCCCTGTATATAGCCTCCACATTGACTCTGTATCGGTACCCCCTGTATATAGCCTCCACATTGACTCTGTACCGGTACCCCCTGTATATAGCCTCCACATTGACTCTGTACCGTAACACCCTGTATATAGTCTCCACATTGACTCTGTATCGGTCCCCCCTGTATACAGCCTCCACATTGACTCTGTACCGTAACACCCTGTATATAGCCTCCACATTGACTCTGTATCGGTACCCCCTGTATATAGCCTCCACATTGACTCTGTATCGGTACCCCCTGTATATAGCCTCCACATTGACTCTGTATCGGTACCCCCTGTATATAGCCTCCACATTGACTCTGTATCGGTACCCCCTGTATATAGCCTCCACATTGACTCTGTACCGGTACCCCCTGTATATAGCCTCCACATTGACTCTGTATCGGTACCCCCTGTATATAGCCTCCACATTGACTCTGTACCGGTACCCCCTGTATATAGCCTCCACATTGACTCTGTACCGTAACACCCTGTATATAGACTCCACATTGACTCTGTATCGGTCCCCCCTGTATACAGCCTCCACATTGACTCTGTACCGTAACACCCTGTATATAGCCTCCACATTGACTCTGTATCGGTCCCCCCTGTATACAGCCTCCACATTGACTCTGTACCGTAACACCCTGTATATAGCCTCCACATTGACTCTGTACCGGTACCCCCTGTATACAGCCTCCACATTGACTCTGTATCGGTACCCCCTGTATATAGCCTCCACATTGACTCTGTACCAGTACCCCCTGTATACAGCCTCCACATTGACTCTGTATCGGTACCCCCTGTATACAGCCCCCGAACATTGACTCTGTACCGGTACCCCCTGTATACAGCCTCCACATTGACTCTGTATCGGTACCCCCTGTATATAGCCTCCACATTGACTCTGTATCGGTACCCCCTGTATATAG
Source organism: Oncorhynchus masou masou (assembly GCF_036934945.1). Classification (NCBI taxonomy): domain Eukaryota; kingdom Metazoa; phylum Chordata; class Actinopteri; order Salmoniformes; family Salmonidae; genus Oncorhynchus; species Oncorhynchus masou. The sequence continues at coordinate 328,702 of NW_027013031.1, forward strand.
CCTCCTCATTGACTCTGTATCGGTACCCCCTGTATATAGCCTCCACATTGAATCTGTATCGGTACCCCCTGTATATAGCCTCCTCATTGACTCTGTATCGGTACCCCCTGTATATAGCCTCCACATTGACTCTGTATCGGTACCCCCTGTATATAGCCTCCACATTGACTCTGTATCGGTACCCCCTGTATACAGCCTCCACATTGACTCTGTACCGGTCCCCCCTGTATATAGCCTCCACATTGACTCTGTACCGGTACCCCATGTATATAGCCTCCACATTGACTCTGTATCGGTACCCCCTGTATACAGCCTCCACATTGACTCTGTACCGGTACCCCTGTATATAGCCTCATTACTAACTGGTATCCCCTGTATATAGCCTCCACATTGACTCTGTACCGGTACCCCCTGTATATAGCCTCCACATTGACTCTGTACCAGTACCCCCTGTATACAGCCTCCACATTGACTCTGTATCGGTACCCCCTGTATACAGCCTCCACATTGACTCTGTATCGGTACCCCCTGTATATAGCCTCCACATTGACTCTGTATCGGTACCCCCTGTATACAGCCTCCACATTGACTCTGTATCGGTCCCCCTGTATATAGCCTCCACATTGACTCTGTATCGGTCCCCCTGTATACAGCCTCCACATTGACTCTGTATCGGTACCCCCTGTATATAGCCTCCACATTGACTCTGTATCGGTACCCCCTGTATACAGCCTCCACATTGACTCTGTATCGGTACCCCCTGTATATAGCCTCCACATTGACTCTGTATCGGTACCCCCTGTATACAGCCTCCACATTGACTCTGTATCGGTACCCCCTGTATATAGCCTCCACATTGACTCTGTATCGGTACCCCTGTATACAGCCTCCACATTGACTCTGTATCGGTCCCCCCTGTATATAGCCTCCACATTGACTCTGTATCGGTACCCCCTGTATATAGCCTCCACATTGACTCTGTATCGGTACCCCCTGTATATAGCCTCCACATTGACTCTGTATCGGTACCCCCTGTATAAAGCCTCCACATTGACTCTGTATCGGTACCCCCTGTATATAGCCTCCACATTGACTCTGTATCGGTACCCCCTGTATACAGCCTCCACATTGACTCTGTATCGGTACCCCCTGTATATAGCCTCCACATTGACTCTGTATCGGTCCCCCCTGTATACAGCCTCCACATTGACTCTGTACCGTAACACCCTGTATATAGCCTCCACATTGACTCTGTATCGGTCCCCCCTGTATACAGCCTCCACATTGACTCTGTACCGTAACACCCTGTATATAGCCTCCACATTGACTCTGTACCGGTACCCCCTGTATACAGCCTCCACATTGACTCTGTATCGGTACCCCCTGTATACAGCCTCCACATTGACTCTGTACCGGTACCCCCTGTATACAGCCTCCACATTGACTCTGTACTGGTACCCCCTGTATATAGCCTCCACATTGACTCTGTACCAGTACCCCCCCTGTATACAGCCTCCACATTGACTCTGTATCGGTACCCCCTGTATACAGCCCCCGAACATTGACTCTGTACCGGTACCCCCTGTATATAGCCTCCACATTGACTCTGTATCGGTACCCCCTGTATATAGCCTCCACATTGACTCTGTATCGGTACCCCCTGTATATAGCCTCCACATTGACTCTGTATCGGTACCCCCTGTATATAGCCTCCACATTGACTCTGTATCGGTACCCCCTGTATATAGCCTCCACATTGACTCTGTACCGGTACCCCCTGTATATAGCCTCCACATTGACTCTGTATCGGTACCCCCTGTATATAGCCTCCACATTGACTCTGTACCGGTACCCCCTGTATATAGCCTCCACATTGACTCTGTACCGTAACACCCTGTATATAGTCTCCACATTGACTCTGTATCGGTCCCCCCTGTATACAGCCTCCACATTGACTCTGTACCGTAACACCCTGTATATAGCCTCCACATTGACTCTGTATCGGTACCCCCTGTATATAGCCTCCACATTGACTCTGTATCGGTACCCCCTGTATATAGCCTCCACATTGACTCTGTATCGGTACCCCCTGTATATAGCCTCCACATTGACTCTGTATCGGTACCCCCTGTATATAGCCTCCACATTGACTCTGTACCGGTACCCCCTGTATATAGCCTCCACATTGACTCTGTATCGGTACCCCCTGTATATAGCCTCCACATTGACTCTGTACCGGTACCCCCTGTATATAGCCTCCACATTGACTCTGTACCGTAACACCCTGTATATAGTCTCCACATTGACTCTGTATCGGTCCCCCCTGTATACAGCCTCCACATTGACTCTGTACCGTAACACCCTGTATATAGCCTCCACATTGACTCTGTATCGGTCCCCCCTGTATACAGCCTCCACATTGACTCTGTACCGTAACACCCTGTATATAGCCTCCACATTGACTCTGTACCGGTACCCCCTGTATACAGCCTCCACATTGACTCTGTATCGGTACCCCCTGTATATAGCCTCCACATTGACTCTGTACCAGTACCCCCTGTATACAGCCTCCACATTGACTCTGTATCGGTACCCCCTGTATACAGCCCCGAACATTGACTCTGTACCGGTACCCCCTGTATACAGCCTCCACATTGACTCTGTATCGGTACCCCCTGTATATAGCCTCCACATTGACTCTGTATCGGTACCCCCTGTATATAGCCTCCACATTGACTCTGTATCGGTACCCCCTGTATATAGCCTCCACATTGACTCTGTATCGGTACCCCCTGTATATAGCCTCCACATTGACTCTGTACCGGTACCCCCTGTATATAGCCTCCACATTGACTCTGTATCGGTACCCCCTGTATATAGCCTCCACATTGACTCTGTACCGGTACCCCCTGTATATAGCCTCCACATTGACTCTGTATCGGTACCCCCTGTATACAGCCTCCACATTGACTCTGTATCGGTACCCCCTGTATATAGCCTCCACATTGACTCTGTATCGGTCCCCCTGTATATAGCCTCCACATTGACTCTGTATCGGTCCCCCTGTATATAGCCTCCACATTGACTCTGTATCGGTCCCCCTGTATACAGCCTCCACATTGACTCTGTACCGGTACCCCCTGTATATAGCCTCCACATTGACTCTGGACCGGTACCCCCTGTATATAGCCTCCACATTGACTCTGTATCGGTACCCCCTGTATACAGCCTCCACATTGACTCTGTATCGGTCCCCCCTGTATATAGCCTCCACATTGACTTTGTATCGGTACCCCCTGTATATAGCCTCCACATTGACTCTGTATCGGTACCCCCTGTATATAGCCTCCACATTGACTCTGTACCATAACCCCCTGTATATAGCCTCCACATTGACTCTGTATCGGTCCCCCCTGTATACAGCCTCCACATTGACTCTGTACCAGTACCCCCTGTATATAGCCTCCACATTGACTCTGGACCGGTACCCCCTGTATATAGCCTCCACATTGACTCTGTATCGGTACCCCCTGTATACAGCCTCCACATTGACTCTGTATCGGTCCCCCCTGTATATAGCCTCCACATTGACTCTGTACCGGTACCCCCTGTATATAGCCTCCACATTGACTCTGTATCGGTCCCCCCTGTATATAGCCTCCACATTGACTCTGTATCGGTACCCCCTGTATACAGCCTCCACATTGACTCTGTACCGGTACCCCCTGTATATAGCCTCCACATTGACTCTGTATCGGTACCCCCTGTATATAGCCTCCTCATTGACTCTGTATCGGTACCCCCTGTATATAGCCTCCCCATTGACTCTGTACCGGTACCCCCTGTATATAGCCTCCACATTGACTCTGTATCGGTACCCCCTGTATATAGCCTCCTCATTGACTCTGTATCGGTACCCCCTGTATATAGCCTCCACATTGACTCTGTATCGGTACCCCCTGTATATAGCCTCCTCATTGACTCTGTATCGGTACACCCTGTATATAGCCTCCTCATTGACTCTGTATCGGTACCCCCTGTATATAGCCTCCACATTGACTCTGTATCGGTACCCCCTGTATATAGCCTCCACATTGACTCTGTATCGGTACCCCCTGTATATAGCCTCCTCATTGACTCTGTATCGGTACCCCCTGTATATAGCCTCCTCATTGACTCTGTATCGGTACCCCCTGTATATAGCCTCCACATTGACTCTGTATCGGTACCCCCTGTATATAGCCTCCACATTGACTCTGTATCGGTACCCCCTGTATACAGCCTCCACATTGACTCTGTATCGGTACCCCCTGTATACAGCCTCCACATTGACTCTGTACCAGTCCCCCTGTATATAGCCTCCACATTGACTCTGTATCGGTCCCCCCTGTATATAGCCTCCACATTGACTCTGTACCGGTACCCCCTGTATATAGCCTCCACATTGACTCTGTATCGGTCCCCCCTGTATACAGCCTCCACATTGACTCTGTATCGGTACCCCCTGTATACAGCCTCCACATTGACTCTGTACCGGTACCCCCTGTATATAGCCTCCACATTGACTCTGTATCGGTACCCCCTGTATATAGCCTCCTCATTGACTCTGTACCGGTACCCCTGTATATAGCCTCCACATTGACTCTGTACCGGTACCCCCTGTATATAGCCTCCACATTGACTCTGTATCGGTCCCCCCTGTATACAGCCTCCACATTGACTCTGTACCGGTACCCCCTGTATACAGCCTCCACATTGACTCTGTACCGGTACCCCCTGTATATAGCCTCCACATTGACTCTGTACCGGTACCCCCTGTATATAGCCTCCACATTGACTCTGTATCGGTACCCCCTGTATACAGCCTCCACATTGACTCTGTATCGGTCCCCCCTGTATACAGCCTCCACATTGACTCTGTACCGGTACCCCCTGTATATAGCCTCCACATTGACTCTGGACCGGTACCCCCTGTATATAGCCTCCACATTGACTCTGTATCGGTACCCCCTGTATACAGCCTCCACATTGACTCTGTATCGGTCCCCCTGTATATAGCCTCCACATTGACTCTGTACCGGTACCCCCTGTATATAGCCTCCACATTGACTCTGTATCGGTCCCCCTGTATATAGCCTCCTCATTGACTCTGTATCGGTACCCCCTGTATATAGCCTCCACATTGACTCTGTACCGGTACCTCCTGTATATAGCCTCCACATTGACTCTGTATCGGTACCCCCTGTATATAGCCTCCTCATTGACTCTGTATCGGTACCCCCCCTGTATATAGCCTCCACATTGACTCTGTATCGGTACCCCCTGTATATAGCCTCCTCATTGAATCTGTATCGGTACCCCCTGTATATAGCCTCCTCATTGACTCTGTATCGGTACCCCCTGTATATAGCCTCCACATTGACTCTGTATCGGTAACCCCTGTATATAGCCTCCACATTGACTCTGTATCGGTACCCCCTGTATACAGCCTCCACATTGACTCTGTACCGGTCCCCCCTGTATATAGCCTCCACATTGACTCTGTACCGGTACCCCATGTATATAGCCTCCACATTGACTCTGTATCGGTACCCCCTGTATATAGCCTCCACATTGACTCTGTATCGGTACCCCCTGTATATAGCCTCCACATTGACTCTGTATCGGTACCCCATGTATATAGCCTCCACATTGACTCTGTATCGGTACCCCCTGTATATAGCCTCCACATTGACTCTGTATCGGTACCCCCTGTATATAGCCTCCACATTGACTCTGTATCGGTACCCCCTGTATACAGCCTCCACATTGACTCTGTATCGGTACCCCCTGTATAAAGCCTCCACATTGACTCTGTACCGGTACCCCCTGTATACAGCCTCCACATTGACTCTGTATCGGTACCCCCTGTATATAGCCTCCACATTGACTCTGTACCGGTACCCCCTGTATATAGCCTCCACATTGACTCTGTACCGGTACCCCCTGTATACAGCCTCCACATTGACTCTGTACCGGTCCCCCCTGTATACAGCCTCCACATTGACTCTGTATCGGTACCCCCTGTATACAGCCTCCACATTGACTCTGTACCGGTACCCCCTGTATATAGCCTTGTTATTGCTGTTCTTTAATTATTTGTTACTTTTCTTTCTTATATTTTACTTGACATGTATTTTTCTGAACTGCATAGTTGGTATTCAGCATTTCGCCGCCGTGACACAACATTTGATTTGATTAAACCCCTTTGTTCTAAATGAGTTCCGGAGTAGAAATGTGCTTAACACATGGACTCACTCTGTGTGCAATAATAACATGATTTTTGAATGACTACCTCATCTCTGTACCCCACACATACAATGACTACCTCATCTCTGTACCCCACACACACAATGACTACCTCATCTCTGTACCCCACACACACAATGACTACCTCATCTCTGTACCCCACACACCCAATGACTACCTCATCTCTGTACCCCACACACACAATGACTACCTCATCTCTGTACCCCACACACACAATGACTACCTCATCTCTGTACCCCACACACACAATGACTACCTCATCTCTGTACCCCACACACACAATGTCTACCTCATCTCTGTACCCCACACACACAATGTCTACCTCATCTCTGTACCCCACACACACAATGACTACCTCATCTCTGTACCCCACACATACAATGACTACCTCATCTCTGTACCCCACACATACAATGACTACCTCATCTCTGTACCCCACACACACAATGACTACCTCATCTCTGTACCCCACACACACACAATGACTACCTCATCTCTGTACCCCACACACACAATGTCTACCTCATCTCTGTACCCCACACATACAATGACTACCTCATCTCTGTACCCCACACACACAATGACTACCTCATCTCTGTACCCCACACACACAATGACTCCCTCATATCTGTACCCCACACACACAATGACTACCTCATCTCTGTACCCCACACACACAATGACTACCTCATCTCTGTACCCCACACACACAATGACTACCTCATCTCTGTACCCCACACACACAATTATCTGTAAGGTCCCTCCGGTTGAGCAGTGAATTTCAAACAGAGAATCAAACCTTTGAGCCTGGTGAAGTTATTAATTACACTTCGGATGGTGTATCAATACACCCAGTCACTAGAATGATACAGGCGTCCTTTCTAACTCGGTTAACGGAGAGGAAGGAAACCGCTCAGTGTTTTCACCATGAGGCCAATGGTGACTGCAAAACAGTTAGAGTTTAATGGCTGTGATCATATGAGAAAAACGAGGATGGATCAACAACTTTGTAGTTACTCCTCAATACCCAATAGACAGAGTGAAAAGAAGGACACCTGTACAGAATAGAAATAGTCCAAACATGCATCCTGTTTGCAATAAGGCACTAAAGTTAAACTTCAACTTTTGGGGCAAATCCAAACAACATCACTGAGTAACACTCTTCATATTTTCAATGATGAGGTGGCTGCATCATGTTATGGGTATGCTTGTCATCGGCAAAGACTAGGGGAGTTTTTTAGGATAAAAATAAACTGAATAGAGCGAAGCACAGACAAAATCCTAGAGGAAAACCTGGTTGTCTGCTTCCCAACATACTGGGAGTATTCCAACACATGCAAAAAATATAATGTACAAATATTGTACAATCCAAGTGCGAAAAGTTCTTAGAGAATTACCCACAAAGCTTAGCCAGAAAGACTCACAGCTGTAAATCGATACCAAAGATGATTCAAACATGACTCAGGGGTGTGAATACTTGTAAAATGAGATATTTCTGTATTTCATTATCAATACATTTGATAACATTTCTAAAAACCTGTTTTCACTTTTGTCATTATGGGTTATTGTAATGTCATTATGGGGTATTGTGATGTCATTATGTGGTAGTGTGATGTCATTATGGGGTAGTGTGATGTCATTATGGGGTAGTGTGATGTCATTATGGGGTAGTGTGATGTCATTATGGGGTAGTGTAATGTCATTATGGGTTATTGTAATGTCATTATGGGGTAGTGTGATGTCATTATGGGGTAGTGTGATGTCATTATGGGGTAGTGTGATGTCATTATGGGGTAGTGTGATGTCATTATGGGGTAGTGTGATGTCATTATGGGGTAGTGTAATGTCATTATGGGTTATTGTGATGTCATTATGGGGTATTGTGATGTCATTATGGGGTATTTAATCAATGTTGAATTCAGGCTGTAACACAACAACATGTGTAATAAGTCCAGGGGTATGAATACTTTCTGTAAACACTGGACAACAGATAGATAGTGAACATCATGTAGATCTGGGCAGAGCAGAGAGATCCGTAGCCAATCAGAAAATAGAACATAGTCTCTGTGTCAGATGCCAGATAGTTCCCTGAATGGTACCATACAGGCAACGGGATGTGAATAGACGTGTCCTGTAGCTCTTAGTTCCCAGGTAATGAGTCAGTCACAGCTGCCATCTTTCCAACCGTCCCTCCACCTCTCATCCACGTGGGAACAGTCAAACGGCTGCTTCCCCAGCCGAGCGTTGATGCCGTTATGGATGCCACACAGCCACTGGGAGAGGGCATGGCGACTACTGGCGTCTGGCTGATTGGTCTTCAGCCTGAGGAAACAGGAAGTGATGTCATTTAGTCAACACTGGTGGAGTCCCTACCCGACTATATTGCAGACGATCTTACAATGCCTGGACAGGTATTTAACAGATCAGCTAACCACATATAATATAGCAATCTGACGCCCGACTGCATAGTGGATGACGTGGCATGCAACCATTGATTGATGCAATGCTACTCCTGGGTATCTAGTTGGGCAGGAAGTGGACCTGTATCTCCTGCCAGTCATCTGTGACCTTTAACCCACTAGATCCAATAATACATCTCTCAACACCAGCCAACGTAACACACAATAACATAACCTCTAACCCCTGACCTTGTCCGCAGGTCCTCAGCACACTCCTCGCAGGGGAAGACCTTAGAGAAGAGGTTGATGAACTGTCCCATGTCTGTCTGCTGTCTGGGGAGGGCCGGTCTGGGTAGTAAGCTGCCATGGTGTGCAGGAAGGACCAGGTGTTACGCCCTAACTCTTCCCTGTCCAGCGGACACTCCGGCTGCCGCTGGGGCTCCACATGCTCAGCTGGGGCCGCCTACACACAAACACACACAGGGATACAGAGACACACATTCTGCTTGACTGAGTTGTCTGATGGGCATTACCAAGTCATCATTACTCAACATGATGAAACGCATGCGGAGTTGGTAGACTATCCACACTGACATCATTCAGGTTTACTAATCTAAATAGATCCTCTATTAGATAATAGTAGAGGCCTGGCCGAGTCAGAATAAAGTGGCAGCTAACAGAGGTGTCCATGAGGAAACATCTTATCAGCTACATAAACAGTGATGTTTGTGTCAAACAAGTAGCTTTATGGTCGGTTGACGTTTGTCTCAAACAAGTAGCTTTATGGTCGGTTGACGTTTGTCGCAAACAAGTATCTTTACGGTAGGTTGACGCTCATAACCTTCAGCCTGAGAGGACAGTCAGTTTCTAAAGGCCAAATCAAAAGGTGTGTTTTTATACGCGTGAACGAGAATGCAGACGCTGGAATTAGAATGCACGGTAGTGAAACTGGCCGTCAGTAGCAGTAAATCATGAGAGTGGAATTAGAATGCACGGTAGTGAAACTGGCCGTCAGTAGCAGTAAATCATGAGAGTGGAATTAGAATGCACGGTAGTGAAACTGGCCGTCAGTAGCAGTAAATCATGAGAGTGGAATTAGAATGCACGGTAGTGAAACTGGCCGTCAGTAGCAGTAAATCATGAGAGTGGAATTAGAATGCACGGTAGTGAAACTGGCCGTCAGTAGCAGTAAATCATGAGAGTGGAATTAGAATGCACGGTAGTGAAACTGGCCGTCAGTAGCAGTAAATCATGAGAGTGGAATTAGAATGCACGGTAGTGAAACTGGCCGTCAGTAGCAGTAAATCATGAGAGTGGAATTAGAATGCACGGTAGTGAAACTGGCCGTCAGTAGCAGTAAATCATGAGAGTGGAATTAGAATGCACGGTAGTGAAACTGGCCGTCAGTAGCAGTAAATCATGAGAGTGGAATTAGAATGCACGGTAGTGAAACTGGCCGTCAGTAGCAGTAAATCATGAGAGTGGAATTAGAATGCACGGTAATGAAACTGGCCGTCAGTAGCAGTAAATCATGAGAGTGGAATTAGAATGCACGGTAGTGAAACTGGCCGTCAGTAGCAGTAAATCATGAGAGTGGAATTAGAATGCACGGTAGTGAAACTGGCCGTCAGTAGCAGTAAATCATTCGTGGCTCACTTGTGGCTGTGCTGGCAGCATATTGCAGAACAGTCGACTGTGCGTCAAGAATTCAGCATAGAGCAAGTTTGTATGAAGGTCTGGTTATTAAATGGGTAAATAGTTTAATTTATTTTCAGTTTAATTAATTTATGGCCACGGAGGAGGGTGAAAGGTTAGCAGATCCAGCTGTCAAAGATCTCGAGAGAAGGCTATTCTGGAGAGGGCAGGGACTTCTGGAGAGGGCAGGGACTTCTGGAGAGGGCAGGGACTTCTGGAGAGGGCAGGGACTTCTGGAGAGGGCAGGGACTTCTGAGCTCTTCACCTCAGCATGGGAGCCAATCCGTATTGCAGATATTCACCTCCTACATCGAAGAGGGTGCTGTTCCCTGGCAACACCTTGTGCCGAAAACTACACTATGCACAACCAAAGACTATTTTAAGAGCCACCCACATTGCAATAAGAGTATTCTTCCACTTAGCTATGTCAACTGCAGATAATTAAATTCACAGTTTCTCTCCCATGGAATAAAACATTTAAAAAATCTTATATTTCTTAAAATCCCGTTCTCTCTCAAATTTAGTGAAATCCAATTGGTAGTAGTTCCAGTCTTGTCCCATCGTTGCAACTCCCGTACGGACTCGGGAGGGGCTAAGGTCGAGAGCCATGCTCACCTGTGACGCTGCTGTTGGGGTCTGTGGCGTTTTCTGGACCTTCATCCACGACTTGAAGTCGGTACAAGCCCTGCACGGCTTTTTCTTCGGTTCTCCGGTCTGCTCCGGGTCCTTACCGGTGCTGTCCTCCAGGGGGCTGCCGGTTATGATGGGGAACCCCTGGATGCCCGCGGTGGATGATCCTCCGGTGGACGCGGCCATGTCCGCTGTGTTACCGTGGGAAGGATCTGTCATCGGACCAGAACCCGCGGCTGAAGGACGCTTCCGTTATAACGCTTTATAGCTCCTCCTCCATGTGTTCTATATATGACACCCGGCCTCCATGTTCACCAACTACACATGTCTGAATTTATTCTAAACATGTAGGGCAGTAAGTCCACTCGATCAGTGTTCAGTAAACTCCTTGATATTTGACCAGGAACTATTTTTCCAGGTATTTAACGTTAGATGTTTTGTTCCCCACCGGAATGAAAAGAGAACGGAACCCTGTAGTTCCGGTTTGTGATGTCATTTTTCTATGCATGCAGTTGAGTCGAACACATTTAAAGTGTATATTTTTCATAGATATTACTACCGGCTGATCAGTTTTGTGTTTGTATGTTAACTTCTTGGTTTTTAGTTAAATCTGTAGTTTTTATTTGATTGACAAATTAATGTTGCGGTCTTCTCACTAGTTGCCTAACACAGGAAGCTACCGCTAGTTAGCGAGCTTGCTAGGCTATTGGGGAGTAGCAGTGTTGACACGTTTCAGTCACAGGAGGTTGGTGGCACCTTCATTCGGGAGGATGGACTCGTGGTAATGGCTGGAGTGAAATGAGTGGAATGGTATCAAACACATGGTTTCCATTCGCTCCGTTCCAGCCATTATTATGAGCCGTCCTCCACCCAGCAGCCTCCAATGGTTCCAGTCTGATGTAGTGTCTCTCTCCAGGCAGTAACCAGTCTGATGTAGTGTCTCTCTCCAGACAGTAACCAGTCTGATGTAGTGTCTCTCTCCAGGCAGTAACCAGTCTGATGTAGTGTCTCTCTCCAGGCAGTAACCAGTCTGATGTAGTGTGTGTGTCTCTCTCGAGGCAGTAACCAGTCTGATGTCTGTCTCTCTCCAGGCAGTAACCAGTCTGATGTAGTGTCTCTCCAGGCAGTAACCAGTCTGATGTAGTGTCTCTCTCCAGACAGTAACCAGTCTGATGTAGTTTGTGTGTGTCTCTCCAGGCAGTAACCAGACTAGAAGTGTAACCTGCCCGCTACGACAACATGGGTATCCTGGAGAAAATAGGAGAGATAGAGAGAGAGATCTCTCGAACACAGAAAAACAAAGGTAAGAAAAAGGTGTGCCGAGAGTGGCCGGCTGGTTTGTGTTTGAGTTTATTTTATTTTTACAGGGACAGTGCACATTAATCAACGTTTCAGTAAAAGTGCCGGCTAATTTTCAACCGCAGTCCCTGGGCAGGTTAGTAAAAACAATTACAATATAGACAATCATTGAGCAGTGAGCAACATAGGACAAGCAAGACGTAGCATACAGACAGAGCAACAGAGAACAAGCAAGAGGTAGCATACAGACAGAGCAACAGAGAACAAGCAAGACGTAGCATACAGCCAGAGCAACAGAGAACAAGCAAGACGTAGCATACAGACAGAGCAACATAGAACAAGCAAGACGTAGCATACAGCCAGAGCAACAGAGAACAAGCAAGACGTAGCATACAGACAGAGCAACATAGAACAAGCAAGACGTAGCATACAGCCAGAGCAACATAGAACAAGCAAGACGTAGCATACAGACAGAGCAACAGAGAACAAGCAAGACGTAGCATACAGCCAGAGCAACATAGAACAAGCAAGACGTAGCATACAGCCAGAGCAACATAGAACAAGCAAGACGTAGCATACAGACAGAGCAACAGAGAACAAGCAAGACGTAGCATACAGCCAGAGCAACATAGAACAAGCAAGACGTAGCATACAGACAGAGCAACAGAGAACAAGCAAGACGTAGCATACAGACAGAGCAACAGAGAACAAGCAAGACGTAGCATACAGACAGAGCAACAGAGAACAAGCAAGACGTAGCATACAGACAGAGCAACAGAGAACAAGCAAGACGTAGCATACAGACAGAGCAACAGAGAACAAAATTCATAAAAGCAACAGTGTTTCTACACCTCACAAGCTACAGACAACAGATAACATGGAAACCAGCAACACACAGCTTGGGACCATGTTCACAAATCTGATTGACCTTTTGCCATGTCTTCATGCATTTTGTGAAAGTGTGATATGTGGTACAGTGTATTCCAGACATGGGAAGCTCTCACAGAGAAAACGGATTTACTAAAGGTGCTTTTCCTTATGGGAACTATACTCACCTCTCATGGCAGACCTTGTGGATCTGCTGCCATATGTTTGGGTTTTCTGTTTAACAAAAGTACTGAGTGGAGGGGGCGCCAGGCCATTTAGGATCACTCTGACACACTGAGTTCTGCCTTCAAGGTATGATTTCATCCATCCCAAGGCATCGGGGGGAAAAGTTGAACTTGGACAATTTTAGCTAGCCAGTTCCTCTGTCAGGCCTCGCTAGTGGGGTCTGTCTACCCAGGACATTTCAATCAACTTATGTCACAGTGAGAGTGTGAGCACAAATTAGTGTATTTATATTATGGATCCCCATTAGCTCAGCTACTCTTCCTGGGGTTTATTATGGATCCCCATTAGCTCAGCTACTCTTCCTGGGGTTTATTATGGATCCCCATTAGCTCAGCTACTCTTCCTGGGGTTTATTATGGATCCCCATTAGTTCCTGCCAAGGCAGCAGCTACTCTTCCTGGGGTTTATTATGGATCCTCATTAGCTCAGCTACTCTTCCTGGGGTTTATTATGGATCCCCATTAGCTCAGCTACTCTTCCTGGGGTTTATTATGGATCCCCATTAGCTCAGCTACTCTTCCTGGGGTTTATTATGGATCCCCATTAGCTCAGCTACTCTTCCTGGTGTTTATTATGGATCCCCATTAGCTCAGCTACTCTTCCTGGGGTTTATTATGGATCCCCATTAGCTCAGCTACTCTTCCTGGGGTTTATTATGGATCCCCATTAGCTCAGCTACTCTTCCTGGGGTTTATTAGAGATCCCCATTAGCTCAGCTACTCTTCCTGGGGTTTATTATGGATCCCCATTAGTTCCTGCCAAGGCAGCAGCTACTCTTCCTGGGGTTTATTATGGATCCTCATTAGCTCAGCTACTCTTCCTGTGGTTTATTATGGATCCCCATTAGCTCAGCTACTCTTCCTGGGGTTTATTATGGATCCCCATTAGCTCAGCTACTCTTCCTGGGGTTTATTATGGATCCCCATTAGCTCAGCTACTCTTCCTGGGGTTTATTATGGATCCCCATTAGCTCAGCTACTCTTCCTGGGGTTTATTATGGATCCCCATTAGCTCAGCTACTCTTCCTGGGGTTTATTATGGATCCCCATTAGCTCAGCTACTCTTCCTGGGGTTTATTATGGATCCCCATTAGCTCAGCTACTCTTCCTGGGGTTTATTATGGATCCCCATTAGCTCAGCTACTCTTCCTGGGGTTTATTATGGATCCCCATTAGCTCAGCTACTCTTCCTGGGGTTTATTATGGCTCCACATTAGCTCTGCTACTCTTCCTGGGGTTTATTAGGGATCCCCATTAGCTCAGCTACTCTTCCTGGGGTTTATTATGGATCCCCATTAGCTCAGCTACTCTTCCTGGGGTTTATTATGGATCCCCATTAGCTCAGCTACTCTTCCTGGGGTTTATTATGGATCCACATTAGCTCAGCTACTCTTCCTGGGGTTTATTATGGATCCCCATTAGCTCAGCTACTCTTCCTGGGGTCCAGCAAAATTAAGGCAGTTACACAATTTAAAAAACATTACAATACATTAATTTCAGAATTCACTACACACTATGTATTTGCCCTCAGGCTACTCCACTACCACATATCTACAACACTAAATGCATGTGTACCTGTCTGTATAGTAGTGAGTATGTTATTGTGTGTGTCTTCACCTGGACCAGGCTAAGCTAGCTAAGTCCCAGTATTCTCCCCCTGTGTGTGTAGCCACGGAGTACCATCTGGGCCTGCTGAAGGCGAAGCTAGCGAAGTACCGCGCCCAGCTGCTGGAACCGTCCAAGACCGCAGGAGCCAAAGGAGAGGGCTTCGATGTCATGAAATCTGGAGACGCACGTGTTGCTCTGATTGGCTTCCCCTCCGTCGGAAAGGTCAGATAGGAAACAGACTGAGCACGCTCACAACGTGTCCTCTAGTCCTGTGTGTTAACTCATGTCTCTGTCCTCTAGTCCTGTGTGTTAACTCATGTCTCTGTCCTCTAGTCCTGTGTGTTAACTCATGTCTCTGTCCTCGAGTCCTGTGTGTTAACTCATGTCTCTGTCCTCTAGTCCTGTGTGTTAACTCATGTCTCTGTCTCTGTCCTCTAGTCCTGTGTGTTAACTCATGTCTCTGTCCTCTAGTCCTGTGTGTTAACTCATGTCTCTGTCCTCTAGTCCTGTGTGTTAACTCATGTCTCTGTCCTCTAGTCCTGTGTGTTAACTCATGTCTCTGTCCTCTAGTCCTGTGTGTTAACTCATGTCTCTGTCCTCTAGTCCTGTGTGTTAACTCATGTCTCTGTCCTCTAGTCCTGTGTGTTAACCCATGTCTCTGTCTCTGTCCTCTAGTCCTGTGTGTTAACTCATGTCTCTGTCTCTGTCCTCTAGTCATGTGTGTTAACTCATGTCTCTGTCCTCTAGTCCTGTGTGTTAACTCATGTCTCTGTCCTCTAGTCCTGTGTGTTAACTCATGTCTCTGTCCTCTAGTCCTGTGTGTTAACTCATGTCTCTGTCCTCTAGTCCTGTGTGTTAACTCATGTCTCTGTCCTCTAGTCCTGTGTGTTAACTCATGTCTCTGTCCTCTAGTCCTGTGTGTTAACTCATGTCTCTGTCCTCTAGTCCTGTGTGTTAACTCATGTCTCTGTCCTCTAGTCCACCTTCCTCAGTCTGATGACAGCAACAGCCAGTGAAGCAGCTTCCTATGAGTTCACCACCCTGACCTGTATCCCTGGAGTCATAGAGGTACATCCACCCCACACCACACCTCATATACCACACACCCCATACCACACACCACACACACCATACACCATACCACAACCTCATATACCACATACACCATACCCCACACCACACACACCATACACCATACCACACTACACACCCCAAACACCATACCACACACACCATACCACACACTACACACCCCAAACCACACCACACACACCATACACCACACACCATACCACACACACCATACACCATACCACACGACACACCCCAAACCACACCACCCACACCATACCATACACCATACCACACACACATACCACACACACCATACACCATACCACACCTCATATACCACACACACCATACACCATACCACACCACCCACACCATACCACACACCATACCACACACCACACACACCATACACCATACCACACACCACACACCATACACCACACACCATACCACACACACCATACACCATACCACACGACACACCCCAAACCACACCACCCACACCATACCATACACCATACCACACACACATACCACACACACCATACACCATACCACACCTCATATACCACACACACCATACACCATACCACACTACACACCCCAAACCACACCACCCACACCATACCACACACCATACCACACACCACACACACCATACACCATACCACACACCACACACACCATACCCCACACCACACCTCATATACCACACACACCATACCACACACACCCCATACACCATACCACACACCACACACACCATACCACACTACACACCCCAAACCACACCACCCACACCATACCATACACCATACCACACACACATACCACACACACCATACACCATACCACACCTCATATACCACACACACCATACACCATACCACACTACACACCCCAAACCACACCACCCACACCATACCACACACCATACCACACACCACACACACCATACACCATACCACACACCACACACACCATACACCATACCACACCTCATATACCACACACACATACCACACACCACACACACCATACCACACACACATACCACACACACCATATACCACACCTCATATACCACACACACCATACCACACCACACACACCATACACCATACCACACACCATACCACACTACACACCATACCACACACACCATACACCATACCACACCACACACACCATACCACACACCACACAAACCACACCACACACACCATACCACACACACCAAACCACACCTCATATACCACACACACCACACCTCATACACCACACACACCAAACCACACACCACACACACCAAACACCATACCACACTACACACCCCAAACCACACACCACACACACCATACACCATACCACACTACACACCCCAAACCACACACCACACACACCATACACCATACCACACTATACACACCATACACCATACCACACCACACACCCCATATACCACATACCATACCACACCTCTTACACCACACACACCATACACCATACCACACTACACACCCCACACCACCCACACCATACCATACACCATACCACACACACACATACCACACACACCATACACCATACCACACCTCATATACCACACACACCATACACCATACCACACTACACACCCCAAACCACACCACCCACACCATACCACACACCATACCACACACCACACACACCATACCACACACCACACACACCATACACCATACCACACCTCATATACCACACACACATTCACACACACCATACCACACACACATACCACACACACCATATACCACACCTCATATACCACACACACCATACCACACCACACACACCATACACCATACCACACACCACACACACCATACCACACACACCATACCACACTACACACCATACCACACACACCATACACCATACCACACCACACACACCATACCACACACCACACAAACCACACCACACACACCATACCACACACACCAAACCACACCTCATATACCACACACACCACACCTCATACACCACACACACCAAACCACACACCACACACACCATACACCATACCACACTACACACCCCAAACCACACACCACACACACCATACACCATACCACACTACACACCCCAAACCACACACCACACACACCATACCACACTATACACCCCATACCCCATACCACACCACACACCCCATATACCACATACCATACCACACCTCTTACACCACACACACCATACCACACACCACACCATACACCATACCACACACACCATACACCATACCACACCTCATATACACACACACCATACACCACACCACACACTATACCACACACCCCATACCATACACCATACCACACACACTATACCATATACCATTCCACACACCCCATACCATTCCACACACCCCATATACCACACACCATACCACAACATACCATACCACAACATACCACACACCATACCATACCACACACCCCATATACTCCATACCATACCACACACCCCATATACTCCATACCACACCACACACCCCATATACCACACACCATATACCACACACCATACCACACCACACACCCCATATACCACACCATAAACCACACACCATACCACACCACACACCCCATATACCACATACCACACCACACACCCCATATACCACACCACATACCATACCACACCTCATACACCACACACACCACACACACCATACCACACACACCATACACCATACCACACACACCATACACCATACCACACACACCATACACCATACCACACCTCATATACCATACACCATACCACACACACCATACACATACCACACCTCATACACCACACACACCATACCACACACACCATACCACACACACCATACCCCACACACCATACACCATACCACACACACCATACACCATACCACACACACCATACACCATACCACACCTCATACACCACACACACCATACCACACACACCATACCACACACCACACACACCATACACCATACCACACCTCATATACCACACACACATACCACACACCATACCACACACACATACCACACACACCATATACCACACCTCATATACCACACACACCATACCACACCACACACACCATACACCATACCACACACCATACCACACTACACACCATACCACACACACCATACACCATACCACACCACACACACCATACCACACACCACACAAACCACACCACACACACCATACCACACACACCAAACCACACCTCATATACCACACACACCACACCTCATACACCACACACACCAAACCACACACCACACACACCAAACACCATACCACACTACACACCCCAAACCACACACCACACACACCATACACCATACCACACTACACACCCCAAACCACACACCACACACACCATACACCATACCACACTATACACACCATACACCATACCACACCACACACCCCATATACCACATACCATACCACACCTCTTACACCACACACACCATACACCATACCACACTACACACCCCACACCACCCACACCATACCATACACCATACCACACACACACATACCACACACACCATACACCATACCACACCTCATATACCACACACACCATACACCATACCACACTACACACCCCAAACCACACCACCCACACCATACCACACACCATACCACACACCACACACACCATACCACACACCACACACACCATACCACACCTCATATACCACACACACATTCCACACACACCATACCACACACACATACCACACACACCATATACCACACCTCATATACCACACACACCATACCACACCACACACACCATACACCATACCACACACCACACACACCATACCACACACACCATACCACACTACACACCATACCACACACACCATACACCATACCACACCACACACACCATACCACACACCACACAAACCACACCACACACACCATACCACACACACCAAACCACACCTCATATACCACACACACCACACCTCATACACCACACACACCAAACCACACACCACACACCACACACACCATACACCATACCACACTACACACCCCAAACCACACACCACACACACCATACACCATACCACACTACACACCCCAAACCACACACCACACACACCATACCACACTATACACCCCATACCCCATACCACACCACACACCCCATATACCACATACCATACCACACCTCTTACACCACACACACCATACCACACACCACACCATACACCATACCACACACACCATACACCATACCACACCTCATATACCACACACACCATACACCACACCACACACTATACCACACACCCCATACCATACACCATACCACACACACTATACCATATACCATTCCACACACCCCATACCATTCCACACACCCCATATACCACACACCATACCACAACATACCATACCACAACATACCACACACCATACCATACCACACACCCCATATACTCCATACCATACCACACACCCCATATACTCCATACCACACCACACACCCCATATACCACACACCATATACCACACACCATACCACACCACACACCCCATATACCACACCATATACCACACACCATACCACACCACACACCCCATATACCACATACCACACCACACACCCCATATACCACACCACATACCATACCACACCTCATACACCACACACACCACACACACCATACCACACACACCATACACCATACCACACACACCATACACCATACCACACACACCATACACCATACCACACCTCATATACCATACACCATACCACACACACCATACACCATACCACACCTCATACACCACACACACCATACCACACACACCATACCACACACACCATACCACACACACCATACACCATACCACACACCATACACCATACCACACACACCATACACCATACCACACACACCATACACCATACCACACCTCATACACCACACACACCATACCACACACACCATACCACACACCACACACACCATACACCATACCACACCTCATATACCACACACACATACCACACACCACACACACCATACCACACACACATACCACACACACCATATACCACACCTCATATACCACACACACCATACCACACCACACACACCATACACCATACCACACACCATACCACACTACACACCATACCACACACACCATACACCATACCACACCACACACACCATACCACACACCACACAAACCACACCACACACACCATACCACACACACCAAACCACACCTCATATACCACACACACCACACCTCATACACCACACACACCAAACCACACACCAAACACCATACCACACTACACACCCCAAACCACACACCACACACACCATACACCATACCACACTACACACCCCAAACCACACACCACACACACCATACACCATACCACACTATACACACCATACACCATACCACACCACACACCCCATATACCACATACCATACCACACCTCTTACACCACACACACCATACACCATACCACACTACACACCCCACACCATACCATACACCATACCACACACACATACCACACACACCATACACCATACCACACCTCATATACCACACACACCATACACCATACCACACTACACACCCCAAACCACACCACCCACACCATACCACACACCATACCACACACCACACACACCATACCACACACCACACACACCATACACCATACCACACCTCATATACCACACACACATTCCACACACACCATACCACACACACATACCACACACACCATATACCACACCTCATATACCACACACACCATACCACACCACACACACCATACCACACACCACACACACCATACCACACACACCATACCACACTACACACCATACCACACACACCATACACCATACCACACCACACACACCATACCACACACCACACAAACCACACCACACACACCATACCACACACACCAAACCACACCTCATATACCACACACACCACACCTCATACACCACACACACCAAACCACACACCACACACCACACACACCATACACCATACCACACTACACACCCCAAACCACACACCACACACACCATACACCATACCACACTACACACCCCAAACCACACACCACACACACCATACCACACTATACACCCCATACCCCATACCACACCACACACCCCATATACCACATACCATACCACACCTCTTACACCACACACACCATACCACACACCACACCATACACCATACCACACACACCATACACCATACCACACCTCATATACCACACACACCATACACCACACCACACACTATACCACACACCCCATACCATACACCATACCACACACACTATACCATATACCATTCCACACACCCCATACCATTCCACACACCCCATATACCACACACCATACCACAACATACCATACCACAACATACCACACACCATACCATACCACACACCCCATATACTCCATACCATACCACACACCCCATATACTCCATACCACACCACACACCCCATATACCACACACCATATACCACACACCATACCACACCACACACCCCATATACCACACCATATACCACACACCATACCACACCACACACCCCATATACCACATACCACACCACACACCCCATATACCACACCACATACCATACCACACCTCATACACCACACACACCATACCACACACACCATACACCATACCACACACACCATACACCATACCACACACACCATACACCATACCACACCTCATATACCATACACCATACCACACACACCATACACCATACCACACCTCATACACCACACACACCATACCACACACACCATACCACACACACCATACCACACACACCATACACCATACCACACACCATACACCATACCACACACACCATACACCATACCACACACACCATACACCATACCACACCTCATACACCACACACACCATACCACACACACCATACCACACACCACACACACCATACACCATACCACACACACCATACACCATACCACACACACCATACACCATACCACACACACCATACACCATACCACAACTCATATATCACACACATCATACCACACACACACCATACCACACCACATACACCATACCACACCACATACACCATACCACACACACCATACCATACCACACACACCATACCACACACACCATACCACACACACCATACCACACACACCATACACCATACCACACACACCATACACCATACCACATACACCATACACCATACCACACACACCATACCACAACTCATATACCACACACACCATACCACATACACCATACCACACACACACCATACTACACCACATACACCACACCACATACACCATACCACACACACCATACCACACCACATACACCATACCACACACCATACCACACACACCATACACCATACCACACCACATACCATACCACATATACCATTCCACACACCCCATACCATACCACACACCCCATATACCACACACCATACCATAACATACCACACACCCCATACCATACCACACACCATACCACACACCCTATACCATACCACACACCCAATACCATGTACCATACCACACAACCCATATACCACACACCATACCACATACCCAACACCATACCATACCACACACCCCATATACCGCACACCATACCACACACCCTACCATACCACACACCCCATATACTCCATACCACACCACACCCCATATACATACACCACACCATACCACACACCACATATACCCCACAACATAACACACTCTATACCATACCACACACCCCATATACCCCACACCATACCACACACCCCATATACCACACACCCCATATACCCCACACCGTACCACACACCATACCACACACCCCATATACCACACACCGTACCACACACCATACCACACACCCCATATAACACACACCATACCATGCCACATATCATACACTTACCATACCCCATATGCCCCACACCATACCACATAACATACACAACCCCACATACCATACAATACCACATACCATACCACACACCCCATATACACCACACCATACCACACCCCATAAACCACACCCCATACCACATAACATACACAACCCCACACACCATACCATACCACACACCCCATATATACCACACCCCATAAACCACACCCCATACCACATAACATACACACCCCCACATAGCATACCATACCACATAACATACACACCCCCACATACCATACCCCCACACCATACCACACCACACACCCCATATACCACACCCCATACCATACCCCACACCACACACACCATACCATACCCCACACCCCATATACCACACCCCATATGCCACACCCCATACCATACCACACCCCATGTACCCCACACACACACCATACCACACACCATACCATACCACATGACATACACACCCCCACATACCATACCCCATACCACACCATACACCCCATATACCACACCCCATATACCATACCCAATATACCACACACCATACCACATAACATACCACATAACATACATACATAACATACATACCCCACCCCACCCCATACCACACACCCCATACCATACACCCCATATACCCCACTCCATACCACTCCATACCACACATACCACATAACATAACATATAACATAACATATACATATAACATACACATAACATACACATAACATACACATAACATACACAACCCCACATGCCATGGGGTTGTGGGGTCCATCCTGCAGTATAATGGAGCCAACATCCAGCTGACAGTAGTGTATAATGACCCATCCTGCAGTATAATGGAGCCAACATCCAGCTGACAGTAGTGTATAATGACCCATCCTGTTGTCCTGCAGTATAATGGAGCCAACATCCAGCTGACAGTAGTGTATAATGACCCATCCTGTTGTCCTGCAGTATAATGGAGCCAACATCCAGCTGACAGTAGTGTATAATGACCCATCCTGCAGTATAATGGAGCCAACATCCAGCTGACAGTAGTGTATAATGACCCGTCCTGCAGTATAATGGAGCCAACATCCAGCTGACAGTAGTGTATAATGACCCATCCTGCAGTTTAATGGAGCCAACATCCAGCTGACAGTAGTGTATATTAACCCATCCTGTTGTCCTGCAGTATAATGGAGCCAACATCCAGCTGACAGTAGTGTATAATGACCCATCCTGTTGTCCTGCAGTATAATGGAGCCAACATCCAGCTGACAGTAGTGTATAATGACCCATCCTGCAGTATAATGGAGCCAACATCCAGCTGACAGTAGTGTATAATGACCCATCCTGCAGTATAATGGAGCCAACATCCAGCTGACAGTAGTGTATAATGACCCATCCTGTTGTCCTGCAGTATAATGGAGCCAACATCCAGCTGACAGTAGTGTATAATGACCCATCCTGTTGTCCTGCAGTATAATGGAGCCAACATCCAGCTGACAGTAGTGTATAATGACCCATCCTGCAGTATAATGGAGCCAACATCCAGCTGACAGTAGTGTATAATGACCCATCCTGCAGTATAATGGAGCCAACATCCAGCTGACAGTAGTGTATAATGACCCATCCTGTTGTCCTGCAGTATAATGGAGCCAACATCCAGCTGACAGTAGTGTATAATGACCCATCCTGTTGTCCTGCAGTATAATGGAGCCAACATCCAGCTGACAGTAGTGTATATTAACCCATCCTGTTGTCCTGCAGTATAATGGAGCCAACATCCAGCTGACAGTAGTGTATAATGACCCATCCTGTTGTCCTGCAGTATAATGGAGCCAACATCCAGCTGACAGTAGTGTATAATGACCCATCCTGTTGTCCTGCAGTATAATGGAGCCAACATCCAGCTGACAGTAGTGTATAATGACCCATCCTGTTGTCCTGCAGTATAATGGAGCCAACATCCAGCTGACAGTAGTGTATAATGACCCATCCTGTTGTCCTGCAGTATAATGGAGCCAACATCCAGCTGACAGTAGTGTATAATGACCCATCCTGTTGTCCTGCAGTATAATGGAGCCAACATCCAGCTGACAGTAGTGTATAATGACCCATCCTGTTGTCCTGCAGTATAATGGAGCCAACATCCAGCTGACAGTAGTGTATAATGACCCATCCTGTTGTCCTGCAGTATAATGGAGCCAACATCCAGCTGACAGTAGTGTATATTAACCCATCCTGTTGTCCTGCAGTATAATGGAGCCAACATCCAGCTGACAGTAGTGTATAATGGCCCATCCTGCAGTATAATGGAGCCAACATCCAGCTGACAGTAGTGTATAATGACCCATCCTGCAGTATAATGGAGCCAACATCCAGCTGACAGTAGTGTATATTAACCCATCCTGTTGTCCTGCAGTATAATGGAGCCAACATCCAGCTGACAGTAGTGTATATTAACCCATCCTGTTGTCCTGCAGTATAATGGAGCCAACATCCAGCTGACAGTAGTGTATAATGACCCATCCTGCAGTATAATGGAGCCAACATCCAGCTGACAGTAGTGTATAATGACCCATCCTGCAGTATAATGGAGCCAACATCCAGCTGACAGTAGTGTATAATGACCCATCCTGTTGTCCTGCAGTATAATGGAGCCAACATCCAGCTGACAGTAGTGTATAATGACCCATCCTGTTGTCCTGCAGTATAATGGAGCCAACATCCAGCTGACAGTAGTGTATATTAACCCATCCTGTTGTCTTGCAGTATAATGGAGCCAACATCCAGCTGACAGTAGTGTATAATGACCCATCCTGCAGTATAATGGAGCCAACATCCAGCTGACAGTAGTGTATAATGACCCATCCTGTTGTCCTGCAGTATAATGGAGCCAACATCCAGCTGACAGTAGTGTATAATGACCCATCCTGTTGTCCTGCAGTATAATGGAGCCAACATCCAGCTGACAGTAGTGTATAATGACCCATCCTGTTGTCCTGCAGTATAATGGAGCCAACATCCAGCTGACAGTAGTGTATAATGACCCATCCTGCAGTATAATGGAGCCAACATCCAGCTGACAGTAGTGTATATTAACCCATCCTGTTGTCCTGCAGTATAATGGAGCCAACATCCAGCTGACAGTAGTGTATAATGACCCATCCTGCAGTATAATGGAGCCAACATCCAGCTGACAGTAGTGTATATTAACCCATCCTGTTGTCCTGCAGTATAATGGAGCCAACATCCAGCTGACAGTAGTGTATATTAACCCATCCTGTTGTCCTGCAGTATAATGGAGCCAACATCCAGCTGACAGTAGTGTATATTAACCCATCCTGTTGTCCTGCAGTATAATGGAGCCAACATCCAGCTGACAGTAGTGTATAATGACCCATCCTGCAGTATAATGGAGCCAACATCCAGCTGACAGTAGTGTATATTAACCCATCCTGTTGTCCTGCAGTATAATGGAGCCAACATCCAGCTGACAGTAGTGTATATTAACCCATCCTGTTGTCCTGCAGTATAATGGAGCCAACATCCAGCTGACAGTAGTGTATATTAACCCATCCTGTTGTCCTGCAGTATAATGGAGCCAACATCCAGCTGACAGTAGTGTATAATGACCCATCCTGTTGTCCTGCAGTATAATGGAGCCAACATCCAGCTGACAGTAGTGTATAATGACCCATCCTGTTGTCCTGCAGTATAATGGAGCCAACATCCAGCTGACAGTAGTGTATAATGACCCATCCTGTTGTCCTGCAGTATAATGGAGCCAACATCCAGCTGACAGTAGTGTATATTAACCCATCCTGTTGTCCTGCAGTATAAT
The DNA here is from genome assembly GCF_036934945.1 of Oncorhynchus masou masou. Lineage (NCBI taxonomy): Eukaryota > Metazoa > Chordata > Actinopteri > Salmoniformes > Salmonidae > Oncorhynchus > Oncorhynchus masou. Next base: position 356,710 of record NW_027013031.1, read on the forward strand.
GGAGCCAACATCCAGCTGACAGTAGTGTATAATGACCCATCCTGTTGTCCTGCAGTATAATGGAGCCAACATCCAGCTGACAGTAGTGTATATTAACCCATCCTGTTGTCCTGCAGTATAATGGAGCCAACATCCAGCTGACAGTAGTGTATAATGCCCATCCTGCAGTATAATGGAGCCAACATCCAGCTGACAGTAGTGTATAATGACCCATCCTGCAGTATAATGGAGCCAACATCCAGCTGACAGTAGTGTGACCCATATTAACCAACATCCTGTTGTCCTGCTGTATAATGGAGCCAACATCCAGCTGACAGTAGTGTATAATGACCCATCCTGCAGTATAATGGAGCCAACATCCAGCTGACAGTAGTGTATATTAACCCATCCTGTTGTCCTGCAGTATAATGGAGCCAACATCCAGCTGACAGTAGTGTATATTAACCCATCCTGTTGTCCTGCAGTATAATGGAGCCAACATCCAGCTGACAGTAGTGTATAATGACCCATCCTGCAGTATAATGGAGCCAACATCCAGCTGACAGTAGTGTATAATGACCCATCCTGCAGTATAATGGAGCCAACATCCAGCTGACAGTAGTGTATAATGACCCATCCTGTTGTCCTGCAGTATAATGGAGCCAACATCCAGCTGACAGTAGTGTATAATGACCCATCCTGTTGTCCTGCAGTATAATGGAGCCAACATCCAGCTGACAGTAGTGTATATTAACCCATCCTGTTGTCCTGCAGTATAATGGAGCCAACATCCAGCTGACAGTAGTGTATAATGACCCATCCTGCAGTATAATGGAGCCAACATCCAGCTGACAGTAGTGTATAATGACCCATCCTGTTGTCCTGCAGTATAATGGAGCCAACATCCAGCTGACAGTAGTGTATAATGACCCATCCTGTTGTCCTGCAGTATAATGGAGCCAACATCCAGCTGACAGTAGTGTATATTAACCCATCCTGCAGTATAATGGAGCCAACATCCAGCTGACAGTAGTGTATAATGACCCATCCTGTTGTCCTGCAGTATAATGGAGCCAACATCCAGCTGACAGTAGTGTATAATGACCCATCCTGCAGTATAATGGAGCCAACATCCAGCTGACAGTAGTGTATAACCCATCCCATCCTGCAGTATAATGGAGCCAACATCCAGCTGACAGTAGTGTTGACCCATCCTGTTGCAGTATAATGGAGCCAACATCCAGCTGACAGTAGTGTATAATGACCCATCCTGCAGTATAATGGAGCCAACATCCAGCTGACAGTAGTGTATATTAACCCATCCTGTTGTCCTGCAGTATAATGGAGCCAACATCCAGCTGACAGTAGTGTATATTAACCCATCCTGTTGTCCTGCAGTATAATGGAGCCAACATCCAGCTGACAGTAGTGTATAATGACCCATCCTGCAGTATAATGGAGCCAACATCCAGCTGACAGTAGTGTATATTAACCCATCCTGTTGTCCTGCAGTATAATGGAGCCAACATCCAGCTGACAGTAGTGTATATTAACCCATCCTGTTGTCCTGCAGTATAATGGAGCCAACATCCAGCTGACAGTAGTGTATAATGACCCATCCTGCAGTATAATGGAGCCAACATCCAGCTGACAGTAGTGTATATTAACCCATCCTGTTGTCCTGCAGTATAATGGAGCCAACATCCAGCTGACAGTAGTGTATAATGACCCATCCTGTTGTCCTGCAGTATAATGGAGCCAACATCCAGCTGACAGTAGTGTATATTAACCCATCCTGTTGTCCTGCAGTATAATGGAGCAGCTGACAACATCCAGCTGACAGTAGTGTATATTAACCCATCCTGTTGTCCTGCAGTATAATGGAGCCAACATCCAGCTGACAGTAGTGTATAATGACCCATCCTGTTGTCCTGCAGTATAATGGAGCCAACATCCAGCTGACAGTAGTGTATATTAACCCATCCTGTTGTCCTGCTGTATAATGGAGCCAACATCCAGCTGACAGTAGTGTATAATGACCCATCCTGCAGTATAATGGAGCCAACATCCAGCTGACAGTAGTGTATATTAACCCATCCTGTTGTCCTGCAGTATAATGGAGCCAACATCCAGCTGACAGTAGTGTATATTAACCCATCCTGTTGTCCTGCAGTATAATGGAGCCAACATCCAGCTGACAGTAGTGTATAATGACCCATCCTGCAGTATAATGGAGCCAACATCCAGCTGACAGTAGTGTATAATGACCCATCCTGCAGTATAATGGAGCCAACATCCAGCTGACAGTAGTGTATAATGACCCATCCTGTTGTCCTGCAGTATAATGGAGCCAACATCCAGCTGACAGTAGTGTATAATGACCCATCCTGTTGTCCTGCAGTATAATGGAGCCAACATCCAGCTGACAGTAGTGTATATTAACCCATCCTGTTGTCCTGCAGTATAATGGAGCCAACATCCAGCTGACAGTAGTGTATAATGACCCATCCTGCAGTATAATGGAGCCAACATCCAGCTGACAGTAGTGTATAATGACCCATCCTGTTGTCCTGCAGTATAATGGAGCCAACATCCAGCTGACAGTAGTGTATAATGACCCATCCTGTTGTCCTGCAGTATAATGGAGCCAACATCCAGCTGACAGTAGTATAATGGAGCCAACATATATTAACCCATCCTGCAGTATAATGGAGCCAACATCCAGCTGACAGTAGTGTATAATGACCCATCCTGTTGTCCTGCAGTATAATGGAGCCAACATCCAGCTGACAGTAGTGTATAATGACCCATCCTGCAGTATAATGGAGCCAACATCCAGCTGACAGTAGTGTATATTAACCCATCCTGTTGTCCTGCAGTATAATGGAGCCAACATCCAGCTGACAGTAGTGTATAATGACCCATCCTGCAGTATAATGGAGCCAACATCCAGCTGACAGTAGTGTATATTAACCCATCCTGTTGTCCTGCAGTATAATGGAGCCAACATCCAGCTGACAGTAGTGTATATTAACCCATCCTGTTGTCCTGCAGTATAATGGAGCCAACATCCAGCTGACAGTAGTGTATAATGACCCATCCTGCAGTATAATGGAGCCAACATCCAGCTGACAGTAGTGTATATTAACCCATCCTGTTGTCCTGCAGTATAATGGAGCCAACATCCAGCTGACAGTAGTGTATATTAACCCATCCTGTTGTCCTGCAGTATAATGGAGCCAACATCCAGCTGACAGTAGTGTATAATGACCCATCCTGCAGTATAATGGAGCCAACATCCAGCTGACAGTAGTGTATATTAACCCATCCTGTTGTCCTGCAGTATAATGGAGCCAACATCCAGCTGACAGTAGTGTATAATGACCCATCCTGCAGTATAATGGAGCCAACATCCAGCTGACAGTAGTGTATAATGGACCAACATCCAGCTGACAGTAGTGTATATTAACATCCATCCTGTATTGACCCATCCTGCAGTATAATGGAGCCAACATCCAGCTGACAGTAGTGTATATTAACCCATCCTGTTGTCCTGCAGTATAATGGAGCCAACATCCAGCTGACAGTAGTGTATAATGACCCATCCTGTTGTCCTGCAGTATAATGGAGCCAACATCCAGCTGACAGTAGTGTATATTAACCCATCCTGTTGTCCTGCAGTATAATGGAGCCAACATCCAGCTGACAGTAGTGTATATTAACCCATCCTGTTGTCCTGCAGTATAATGGAGCCAACATCCAGCTGACAGTAGTGTATAATGACCCATCCTGCAGTATAATGGAGCCAACATCCAGCTGACAGTAGTGTATATTAACCCATCCTGTTGTCCTGCAGTATAATGGAGCCAACATCCAGCTGACAGTAGTGTATATTAACCCATCCTGTTGTCCTGCAGTATAATGGAGCCAACATCCAGCTGACAGTAGTGTATAATGGAGCCAACATCCAGCTGACCCATCCTGTTGTCCTGCAGTATAATGGAGCCAACATCCAGCTGACAGTAGTGTATAATGACCCATCCTGTTGTCCTGCAGTATAATGGAGCCAACATCCAGCTGACAGTAGTGTATATTAACCCATCCTGTTGTCCTGCAGTATAATGGAGCCAACATCCAGCTGACAGTAGTGTATAATGACCCATCCTGTTGTCCTGCAGTATAATGGAGCCAACATCCAGCTGACAGTAGTGTATAATTAACCCATCCTGTTGTCCTGCAGTATAATGGAGCCAACATCCAGCTGACAGTAGTGTATATTAACCCATCCTGTTGTCCTGCAGTATAATGGAGCCAACATCCATAATGGAGCAGTATAATGGAACATCCAGCTGACAGTAGTGTATAATGACCCATCCTGCAGTATAATGGAGCCAACATCCAGCTGACAGTAGTGTATATTAACCCATCCTGTTGTCCTGCAGTATAATGGAGCCAACATCCAGCTGACAGTAGTGTATATTAACATCCATCCTGTTGACCCATCCTGCAGTATAATGGAGCCAACATCCAGCTGACAGTAGTGTATAATGACCCATCCTGTTGTCCTGCAGTATAATGGAGCCAACATCCAGCTGACAGTAGTGTATATTAACCCATCCTGTTGTCCTGCAGTATAATGGAGCCAACATCCAGCTGACAGTAGTGTATAATGACCCATCCTGTTGTCCTGCAGTATAATGGAGCCAACATCCAGCTGACAGTAGTGTATAATGACCCATCCTGCAGTATAATGGAGCCAACATCCAGCTGACAGTAGTGTATATTAACCCATCCTGTTGTCCTGCAGTATAATGGAGCCAACATCCAGCTGACAGTAGTGTATATATAAACCCATCCAGTAGTGTTGACCCATCCTGCAGTATAATGGAGCCAACATCCAGCTGACAGTAGTGTATAATGACCCATCCTGCAGTATAATGGAGCCAACATCCAGCTGACAGTAGTGTATATTAACCCATCCTGTTGTCCTGCAGTATAATGGAGCCAACATCCAGCTGACAGTAGTGTATATTAACCCATCCTGTTGTCCTGCAGTATAATGGAGCCAACATCCAGCTGACAGTAGTGTATAATGACCCATCCTGCAGTATAATGGAGCCAACATCCAGCTGACAGTAGTGTGACCCATATATAATGGACCAACATCCTGACAGTAGTGTATTAACCCATCCTGCAGTATAATGGAGCCAACATCCAGCTGACAGTAGTGTATATTAACCCATCCTGTTGTCCTGCAGTATAATGGAGCCAACATCCAGCTGACAGTAGTGTATATTAACCCATCCTGTTGTCCTGCAGTATAATGGAGCCAACATCCAGCTGACAGTAGTGTATATTAACCCATCCTGTTGTCCTGCAGTATAATGGAGCCAACATCCAGCTGACAGTAGTGTATATTAACCCATCCTGTTGTCCTGCAGTATAATGGAGCCAACATCCAGCTGACAGTAGTGTATATTAACCCATCCTGTTGTCCTGCAGTATAATGGAGCCAACATCCAGCTGACAGTAGTGTATAATGACCCATCCTGTTGTCCTGCAGTATAATGGAGCCAACATCCAGCTGACAGTATAATGGAGCCAACATAGTGTATAATGACCCATCCTGTTGTCCTGCAGTATAATGGAGCCAACATCCAGCTGACAGTAGTGTATAATGACCCATCCTGTTGTATATATAACCCATCTGACAGTAGTGTATTGTCCTGCAGTATAATGGAGCCAACATCCAGCTGACAGTAGTGTATATTAACCCATCCTGTTGTCCTGCAGTATAATGGAGCCAACATCCAGCTGACAGTAGTGTATAATGACCCATCCTGTTGTCCTGCAGTATAATGGAGCCAACATCCAGCTGACAGTAGTGTATAATGACCCATCCTGTTGTCCTGCAGTATAATGGAGCCAACATCCAGCTGACAGTAGTGTATAATGACCCATCCTGTTGTCCTGCAGTATAATGGAGCCAACATCCAGCTGACAGTAGTGTATATTAACCCATCCTGTTGTCCTGCAGTATAATGGAGCCAACATCCAGCTGACAGTAGTGTATATTAACCCATCCTGTTGTCCTGCAGTATAATGGAGCCAACATCCAGCTGACAGTAGTGTATAATGACCCATCCTGTTGTCCTGCAGTATAATGGAGCCAACATCCAGCTGACAGTAGTGTATAGTATAACCCATCCTGTTGTCCTGCAGTATAATGGAGCCAACATCCAGCTGACAGTAGTGTAATGGAGCCAACATCCAGCTAACCCATCCTGTTGTCCTGCAGTATAATGGAGCCAACATCCAGCTGACAGTAGTGTATATCCAGCTGGAGACAGTAGTGTATATTAACCCATCCTGTTGTCCTGCAGTATAATGGAGCCAACATCCAGCTGACAGTATATTAACCCATCCTGTTGTCCTGCAGTATAATGGAGCCAACATCCAGCTGACAGTAGTGTATATTAACCCATCCTGTTGTCCTGCAGTATAATGGAGCCAACATCCAGCTGACAGTAGTGTATAATGACCCATCCTGTTGTCCTGCAGTATAATGGAGCCAACATCCAGCTGACAGTAGTGTATAATGACCCATCCTGTTGTCCTGCAGTATAATGGAGCCAACATCCAGCTGACAGTAGTGTATAATGACATCCATCCTGCAGTATAATGGAGCCAACATCCAGCTGACAGTAGTGTATAATGACCCATCCTGCAGTATAATGGAGCCAACATCCAGCTGACAGTAGTGTATAATGACCCATCCTGTTGTCCTGCAGTATAATGGAGCCAACATCCAGCTGACAGTAGTGTATAATGACCCATCCTGTTGTCCTGCAGTATAATGGAGCCAACATCCAGCTGACAGTAGTGTATATTAACCCATCCTGTTGACCCATCCTGTTGTCCTGCAGTATAATGGAGCCAACATCCAGCTGACAGTAGTGTATAATGTGTATAATGACCCATCCTGTTGTCCTGCAGTATAATGGAGCCAACATCCAGCTGACAGTAGTGTATATTAACCCATCCTGTTGTCCTGCAGTATAATGGAGCCAACATCCAGCTGACAGTAGTGTAACCCATCCTGTTGTATGCAGTATAATGGAGCCAACATCCAGCTGACAGTAGTTGTGACCCATCCTGTTGTCCTGCAGTATAATGGAGCCAACATCCAGCTGACAGTAGTGTATATTAACCCATCCTGTTGTCCTGCAGTATAATGGAGCCAACATCCAGCTGACAGTAGTGTATAATGACCCATCCTGTTGTCCTGCAGTATAATGGAGCCAACATCCAGCTGACAGTAGTGTATAATGACCCATCCTGTTGTCCTGCAGTATAATGGAGCCAACATCCAGCTGACAGTAGTGTATATTAACCCATCCTGTTGTCCTGCAGTATAATGGAGCCAACATCCAGCTGACAGTAGTGTATAATAACCCATCCTGCAGTATAATGGAGCCAACATCCAGCTGACAGTAGTGTATAATAACCCATCCTGTTGTCCTGCAGTATAATGGAGCCAACATCCAGCTGACAGTAGTGTATATTAACCCATCCTGTTGTCCTGCAGTATAATGGAGCCAACATCCAGCTGACAGTAGTGTATAATGACCCATCCTGTTGTCCTGCAGTATAATGGAGCCAACATCCAGCTGACAGTAGTGTATAATGACCCATCCTGCAGTATAATGGAGCCAACATCCAGCTGACAGTAGTGTATAATGACCCATCCTGCAGTATAATGGAGCCAACATCCAGCTGACAGTAGTGTATAATGACCCATCCTGTTGTCCTGCAGTATAATGGAGCCAACATCCAGCTGACAGTAGTGTATATTAACCAGCATCCTGTTGTCCTGCAGTATAATGGAGCCAACATCCAGCTGACAGTAGTGTAACCCATAGTATAATGGACCAACATCCAGCTGACCTGTATTGTCCTGCAGTATAATGGAGCCAACATCCAGCTGACAGTAGTGTATAATGACCCATCCTGTTGTCCTGCAGTATAATGGAGCCAACATCCAGCCAACATCCCAGTATAATGGAGCCAACATCCAGCTGACAGTAGTGTATAATGACCCATCCTGTTGTCCTGCAGTATAATGGAGCCAACATCCAGCTGACAGTAGTGTATAATAATGGAGCCCATCCTGTCCTGCAGTATAATGGAGCCAACATCCAGCTGACAGTAGTGTATAATGACCCATCCTGTTGTCCTGCAGTATAATGGAGCCAACATCCAGCTGACAGTAGTGTATAATGACCCATCCTGCAGTATAATGGAGCCAACATCCAGCTGACAGTAGTGTATAATGACCCATCCTGTTGTCCTGCAGTATAATGGAGCCAACATCCAGCTGACAGTAGTGTATAATGACCCATCCTGTTGTCCTGCAGTATAATGGAGCCAACATCCAGCTGACAGTAGTGTATATTAACCCATCCTGTTGTCCTGCAGTATAATGGAGCCAACATCCAGCTGACAGTAGTGTATATTAACCCATCCTGTTGTCCTGCAGTATAATGGAGCCAACATCCAGCTGACAGTTGTATATTAACCCATCCTGCAGTATAATGGAGCCAACATCCAGCTGACAGTGTATATTAACCCATCCTGTTGTGTATAATGGAGCCCATCCTGTAGTGTGACCCATCCTGCAGTATAATGGAGCCAACATCCAGCTGACAGTAGTGTATAATGACCCATCCTGCAGTATAATGGAGCCAACATCCAGCTGACAGTAGTGTATAATGACCCATCCTGTTGTCCTGCAGTATAATGGAGCCAACATCCAGCCGACAGTAGTGTATAATGACCCATCCTGCAGTATAATGGAGCCAACATCCAGCTGACAGTAGTGTATAATAACCCATCCTGTTGTCCTGCAGTATAATGGAGCCAACATCCAGCTGACAGTAGTGTATAATGACCCATCCTGTTGTCCTGCAGTATAATGGAGCCAACATCCAGCTGACAGTAGTGTATATTAACCCATCCTGTTGTCCTGCAGTATAATGGAGCCAACATCCAGCTGCTGGATCTGCCAGGAATCATAGAAGGAGCTTCCCAAGGTACAGTAACTGGTTACCGTGATGGTTGTCTACTGTGGAGGGTGGTTGCTGCCGCGTTCAGTATCCAAACGGTGTTGAACGTTGCAGATACAGATGACACAAGTAGAGCCTTGTTATACATGTCTGAGAGGCATGTTTGTTCTACATAACGTATTTCTATCTTTCTGAACGTTGTGTCCTATCTATTAATGTAGAGCACTGTGTTATCTCTGAGCCATTAATGTAGAACACTGTGTTATCTCTGAGCTATTAATGTAGAACACTGTGTTATCTCTGAGCTATTAACGTAGAGCGCTGTGTTATCTCTGAGCTATTAATGTAGAACACTGTGTTATCTCTGAGCTATTAATGTAGAGCACTGTGTTATCTCTGAGCTATTAATGTAGAGCACTGTGTTATCTCTGAGCTATTAATGTAGAGCACTGTGTTATCTCTGAGCTATTAATATAGAGGCCTTTTATGATAGGATGATGATTTGAACTCTTTGTAGTGATTGGGTGACCTCTGACCTGTGTGTGTGTTTCGTAGGTAAGGGTCGAGGTCGGCAGGTCATTGCTGTTGCCAGGACAGCAGATGTGGTCATCATGATGCTGGACGCCACCAAGGGAGACGTACAGAGGTGTGTGTTCTGTTGTTAGTACTCGCAGCTAGTTAGTTACTGCTAAACCATCTAGTGTGTGTTTCCCTGTACTGTTCTGTCTGTCCCACCTGGTTAGTCAGTGTGTTCTGTCTGTCCCACCTGGTTAGTTAATGTGTTCAGTCTGTCCCACCTGGTTAGTCAGTGTGTTCTGTCTGTCCCACCTGGTTAGTCAGTGTGTTCTGTCTGTCCCACCTGGTTAGTTAGTGTGTTCTGTCTGTCCCACCTGGTTAGTCAGTGTGTTCTGTCTGTCCCACCTGGTTAGTCAGTGTGTTCTGTCTGTCCCACCTGGTTAGTCAGTGTGTTCTGTCTGTCCCACCTGGTTAGTTAATGTGTTCTGTCTGTCCCACCTGGTTAGTTAATGTGTTCTGTCTGTCCCACCTGGTTAGTCAGTGTGTTCAGTCTGTCCCACCTGGTTAGTCAGTGTGTTCTGTCTGTCCCACCTGGTTAGTCAGTGTGTTCTGTCTGTCCCACCTGGTTAGTTAGTGTGTTCTGTCTGTCCCACCTGGTTAGTCAGTGTGTTCTGTCTGTCCCACCTGGTTAGTCAGTGTGTTCTGTCTGTCCCACCTGGTTAGTCAGTGTGTTCTGTCTGTCCCACCTGGTTAGTCAGTGTGTTCTGTCTGTCCCACCTGGTTAGTCAGTGTGTTCTGTCTGTCCCACCTGGTTAGTCAGTGTGTTCTGTCTGTCCCACCTGGTTAGTCAGTGTGTTCTGTCTGTCCCACCTGGTTAGTCAGTGTGTTCTGTCTGTCCCACCTGGTTAGTCAGTGTGTTCTGTCTGTCCCACCTGGTTAGTCAGTGTGTTCTGTCTGTCCCACCTGGTTAGTCAGTGTGTTCTGTCTGTCCCACCTGGTTAGTCAGTGTGTTCTGTCTGTCCCACCTGGTTAGTCAGTGTGTTCTGTCTGTCCCCCAGCTGGTTAGTTAGTGTGTTCTGTCTGTCCCACCTGGTTAGTCAGTGTGTTCTGTCTGTCCCACCTGGTTAGTCAGTGTGTTCTGTCTGTCCCACCTGGTTAGTCAGTGTGTTCTGTCTGTCCCACCTGGTTAGTCAGTGTGTTCTGTCTGTCCCAGCTGGTTAGTTAATGTGTTCTGTCTGTCCCAGCTGGTTAGTTAATGTGTTCTGTCTGTCCCACCTGGTTAGTCAGTGTGTTCTGTCTGTCCCAGCTGGTTAGTTAGTGTGTTCTGTCTGTCCCAGCTGGTTAGTTAATGTGTTCTGTCTGTCCCACCTGGTTAGTCAGTGTGTTCTGTCTGTCCCAGCTGGTTAGTTAGTGTGTTCTGTCTGTCCCACCTGGTTAGTTAGTGTGTTCTGTCTGTCCCAGCTGGTTGGTTAGTTAGTGTGTTCTGTCTGTCCCAGCTGGTTGGTTAGTTAGTGTGTTCTGTCTTGTCCCACCTGGTTAGTTAGTGTGTTCTGTCTGTCCCAGCTGGTTGGTTAGTTAGTGTGTTCTGTCTGTCCCAGCTGGTTGGTTAGTTAGTGTGTTCTGTCTGTCCCAGCTGTGTTTGTCTGTTCAGTTAGTTAGTGTGTTCTGTCTGTCCCAGTCAGTTAGTTAGTGTGTTTGGTTAGTTAGTTAGTTATTGTGTTCTGTCTGTCTCCTCAGGTCAGTTAGTTAGTGTGTTCTGTCTGTCTCCCTAGGTCAGTTAGTTAGTGTGTTCTGTCTGTCTCCCCAGGTCAGTTAGTTAGTGTGTTCTGTCTGTCTCCCCAGGTCAGTTAGTTAGTGTGTTCTGTCTGTCTCCCCAGGTCAGTTAGTTAGTGTGTTCTGTCTGTCTCCCCAGGTCAGTTAGTTAGTGTGTTCTGTCTGTCTCCCCAGGTCAGTTAGTTAGTTAGTGTGTTCTGTCTGTCTCCCCAGGTCAGTTAGTTAGTGTGTTCTGTCTGTCTCCCCAGGTCAGTTAGTTAGTGTGTTCTGTCTGTCTCCCAGGTCAGTTAGTTAGTTAGTGTGTTCTGTCTGTCTCCCCAGGTCAGTTAGTTAGTGTGTTCTGTCTGTCTCCTCAGGTCAGTTAGTTAGTGTGTTCTGTCTGTCTCCCTAGGTCAGTTAGTTAGTTAGTGTGTTCTGTCTGTCTCCCAGGTCAGTTAGTTAGTTAGTGTGTTCTGTCTGTCTCCCCAGGTCAGTTAGTTAGTTAGTGTGTTCTGTCTGTCTCCCCAGGTCAGTTAGTTAGTGTGTTCTGTCTGTCTCCCCAGGTCAGTTAGTTAGTGTGTTCTGTCTGTCTCCCAGGTCAGGTAGTTAGTTAGTGTTGTTCTGTCTGTCTCCCCAGGTCAGTTAGTTAGTTAGTGTGTTCTGTCTGTCTCCCTCAGGTCAGTTAGTTAGTGTGTTCTGTCTGTCTCCCCAGGTCAGTTAGTTAGTGTGTTCTGTCTGTCTCCCCAGGTCAGTTAGTTAGTGTGTTCTGTCTGTCTCCCCAGGTCAGTTAGTTAGTGTGTTCTGTCTGTTAGTGTGTTCTGTCTGTCTCCCCAGGTCAGTTAGTTAGTGTGTTCTGTCTGTCTCCCCAGGTCAGTTAGTTAGTGTGTTCTGTCTGTCTCCCCAGGTCAGTTAGTTAGTGTGTTCTGTCTGTCTCCCCAGGTCAGTTAGTTAGTGTGTTCTGTCTGTCTCCCCAGGTCAGTTAGTTAGTTAGTGTGTTCTGTCTGTCTCCCCAGGTCAGTTAGTTAGTGTGTTCTGTCTGTCTCCCCAGGTCAGTTAGTTAGTGTGTTCTGTCTGTCTCCCCAGGTCAGTTAGTTAGTGTGTTCTGTCTGTCTCCCCAGGTCAGTTAGTTAGTGTGTTCTGTCTGTCTCCCCAGGTCAGTTAGTTAGTGTGTTCTGTCTGTCTCCCCAGGTCAGTTAGTTAGTGTGTTCTGTCTGTCTCCCCAGGTCAGTTAGTTAGTGTGTTCTGTCTGTCTCCCCAGGTCAGTTAGTTAGTGTGTTCTGTCTGTCTCCCCAGGTCAGTTAGTTAGTGTGTTCTGTCTGTCTCCCCAGGTCAGTTAGTTAGTTAGTGTGTTCTGTCTGTCTCCCCAGGTCAGTTAGTTAGTGTGTTCTGTCTGTCTCCCCAGGTCAGTTAGTTAGTGTGTTCTGTCTGTCTCCCCAGGTCAGTTAGTTAGTGTGTTCTGTCTGTCTCCCCAGGTCAGTTAGTTAGTGTGTTCTGTCTGTCTCCCCAGGTCAGTTAGTTAGTGTGTTCTGTCTGTCTCCCCAGGTCAGTTAGTTAGTGTGTTCTGTCTGTCTCCCAGGTCAGTTAGTTAGTGTGTGTGTTCTGTCTGTCTCCCCAGGTCAGTTAGTTAGTGTGTTCTGTCTGTCTCCCCAGGTCAGTTAGTTAGTTAGTGTGTTCTGTCTGTCTCCCCAGGTCAGTTAGTTAGTGTGTTCTGTCTGTCTCCCCAGGTCAGTTAGTTAGTGTGTTCTGTCTGTCTCCAGGTCAGGTCAGTTAGTTAGTGTGTTCTGTCTGTCTCCCCAGGTCAGTTAGTTAGTGTGTTCTGTCTGTCTCCTCAGGTCAGTTAGTTAGTGTGTTCTGTCTGTCTCCCCAGGTCAGTTAGTTAGTGTGTTCTGTCTGTCTCCCCAGGTCAGTTAGTTAGTGTGTTCTGTCTGTCTCCCCAGGTCAGTTAGTTAGTGTGTTCTGTCTGTCTCCCCAGGTCAGTTAGTTAGTGTGTTCTGTCTGTCTCCCCAGGTCAGTTAGTTAGTGTGTTCTGTCTGTCTCCCCAGGTCAGTTAGTTAGTGTGTTCTGTCTGTCTCCCCAGGTCAGTTAGTTAGTTAGTGTGTTCTGTCTGTCTCCCCAGGTCAGTTAGTTAGTTAGTGTGTTCTGTCTGTCTCCCCAGGTCAGTTAGTTAGTTAGTGTGTTCTGTCTGTCTCCCCAGGTCAGTTAGTTAGTGTGTTCTGTCTGTCTCCCCAGGTCAGTTAGTTAGTGTGTTCTGTCTGTCTCCCCAGGTCAGTTAGTTAGTGTGTTCTGTCTGTCTCCCCAGGTCAGTTAGTTAGTGTGTTCTGTCTGTCTCCCCAGGTCAGTTAGTTAGTGTGTTCTGTCTGTCTCCCCAGGTCAGTTAGTTAGTGTGTTCTGTCTGTCTCCCCAGGTCAGTTAGTTAGTGTGTTCTGTCTGTCTCCCCAGGTCAGTTAGTTAGTGTGTTCTGTCTGTCTCCCCAGGTCAGTTAGTTAGTGTGTTCTGTCTGTCTCCCCAGGTCAGTTAGTTAGTGTGTTCTGTCTGTCTCCCCAGGTCAGTTAGTTAGTGTGTTCTGTCTGTCTCCCCAGGTCAGTTAGTTAGTGTGTTCTGTCTGTCTCCCCAGGTTAGTTAGTTAGTGTGTTCTGTCTGTCTCCCCAGGTCAGTTAGTTAGTGTGTTCTGTCTGTCTCCCCAGGTCAGTTAGTTAGTGTGTTCTGTCTGTCTCCCCAGGTCAGTTAGTTAGTGTGTTCTGTCTGTCTCCCCAGGTCAGTTAGTTAGTGTGTTCTGTCTGTCTCCCCAGGTCAGTTAGTTAGTGTGTTCTGTCTGTCTCCCCAGGTCAGTTAGTTAGTTGTGTGTTCTGTCTGTCTCCCCAGGTCAGTTAGTTAGTGTGTTCTGTCTGTCTCCCCAGGTCAGTTAGTTAGTGTGTTCTGTCTGTCTCCCCAGGTCAGTTAGTTAGTGTGTTCTGTCTGTCTCCCCAGGTCAGTTAGTTAGTGTGTTCTGTCTGTCTCCCCAGGTCAGTTAGTTAGTGTGTTCTGTCTGTCTCCCCAGGTCAGTTAGTTAGTGTGTTCTGTCTGTCTCCCCAGGTCAGTTAGTTAGTGTGTTCTGTCTGTCTCCCCAGGTCAGTTAGTTAGTGTGTTCTGTCTGTCTCCCCAGGTCAGTTAGTTAGTGTGTTCTGTCTGTCTCCCAGGTCAGTTAGTTAGTGTGTTCTGTCTGTCTCCCCAGGTCAGTTAGTTAGTGTGTTCTGTCTGTCTCCCCAGGTCAGTTAGTTAGTGTGTTCTGTCTGTCTCCCCAGGTCAGTTAGTTAGTGTGTTCTGTCTGTCTCCCCAGGTCAGTTAGTTAGTGTGTTCTGTCTGTCTCCCCAGGTCAGTTAGTTAGTGTGTTCTGTCTGTCTCCCCAGGTCAGTTAGTTAGTGTGTTCTGTCTGTCTCCCCAGGTCAGTTAGTTAGTGTGTTCTGTCTGTCTCCCCAGGTCAGTTAGTTAGTGTGTTCTGTCTGTCTCCCCAGGTCAGTTAGTTAGTGTGTTCTGTCTGTCTCCCCAGGTCAGTTAGTTAGTGTGTTCTGTCTGTCTCCCCAGGTCAGTTAGTTAGTGTGTTCTGTCTGTCTCCCCAGGTCAGTTAGTTAGTGTGTTCTGTCTGTCTCCCCAGGTCAGTTAGTTAGTGTGTTCTGTCTGTCTCCCCAGGTCAGTTAGTTAGTGTGTTCTGTCTGTCTCCCCAGGTCAGTTAGTTAGTGTGTTCTGTCTGTCTCCCCAGGTCAGTTAGTTAGTGTGTTCTGTCTGTCTCCCCAGGTCAGTTAGTTAGTTAGTGTGTTCTGTCTGTCTCCCCAGGTCAGTTAGTTAGTGTGTTCTGTCTGTCTCCTCAGGTCAGTTAGTTAGTGTGTTCTGTCTGTCTCCCAGGTCAGTTAGTTAGTGTGTTCTGGTCAGGTTAGTTAGTTAGTGTGTTCTGTCTGTCTCCCCAGGTCAGTTAGTTAGTGTGTTCTGTCTGTCTCCCCAGGTCAGTTAGTTAGTGTGTTCTGTCTGTCTCCCCAGGTCAGTTAGTTAGTGTGTTCTGTCTGTCTCCTCAGGTCAGTTAGTTAGTGTGTTCTGTCTGTCTCCCCAGGTCAGTTAGTTAGTGTGTTCTGTCTGTCTCCCCAGGTCAGTTAGTTAGTGTGTTCTGTCTGTCTCCTCAGGTCAGTTAGTTAGTGTGTTCTGTCTGTCTCCCCAGGTCAGTTAGTTAGTGTGTTCTGTCTGTCTCCCCAGGTCAGTTAGTTAGTGTGTTCTGTCTGTCTCCCCAGGTCAGTTAGTTAGTTAGTGTGTTCTGTCTGTCTCCCCAGGTCAGTTAGTTAGTGTGTTCTGTCTGTCTCCCCAGGTCAGTTAGTTAGTGTGTTCTGTCTGTCTCCCCAGGTCAGTTAGTTAGTGTGTTCTGTCTGTCTCCCCAGGTCAGTTAGTTAGTGTGTTCTGTCTGTCTCCCCAGGTCAGTTAGTTAGTGTGTTCTGTCTGTCTCCTCAGGTCAGTTAGTTAGTGTGTTCTGTCTGTCTCCCCAGGTCAGTTAGTTAGTGTGTTCTGTCTGTCTCCCCAGGTCAGTTAGTTAGTGTGTTCTGTCTGTCTCCCCAGGTCAGTTAGTTAGTGTGTTCTGTCTGTCTCCCCAGGTCAGTTAGTTAGTGTGTTCTGTCTGTCTCCCCAGGTCAGTTAGTTAGTGTGTTCTGTCTGTCTCCCCAGGTCAGTTAGTTAGTGTGTTCTGTCTGTCTCCCCAGGTCAGTTAGTTAGTGTGTTCTGTCTGTCTCCCCAGGTCAGTTAGTTAGTTCTGTGTTCTGTCTGTCTGTCTCCCCAGGTCAGTTAGTTAGTGTGTTCTGTCTGTCTCCCCAGGTCAGTTAGTTAGTGTGTTCTGTCTGTCTCCCCAGGTCAGTTAGTTAGTGTGTTCTGTCTGTCTCCCCAGGTCAGTTAGTTAGTGTGTTCTGTCTGTCTCCCCAGGTCAGTTAGTTAGTGTGTTCTGTCTGTCTCCCCAGGTCAGTTAGTTAGTGTGTTCTGTCTGTCTCCCCAGGTCAGTTAGTTAGTGTGTTCTGTCTGTCTCCCCAGGTCAGTTAGTTAGTGTGTTCTGTCTGTCTCCCCAGGTCAGTTAGTTAGTTAGTGTGTTCTGTCTGTCTCCCCAGGTCAGTTAGTTAGTGTGTTCTGTCTGTCTCCCTCAGGTCAGTTAGTTAGTGTGTTCTGTCTGTCTCCCCAGGTCAGTTAGTTAGTGTGTTCTGTCTGTCTCCCCAGGTCAGTTAGTTAGTGTGTTCTGTCTGTCTCCCCAGGTCAGTTAGTTAGTGTGTTCTGTCTGTCTCCCCAGGTCAGTTAGTTAGTGTGTTCTGTCTGTCTCCCCAGGTCAGTTAGTTAGTTAGTGTGTTCTGTCTGTCTCCCCAGGTCAGTTAGTTAGTGTGTTCTGTCTGTCTCCCCAGGTCAGTTAGTTAGTGTGTTCTGTCTGTCTCCCCAGGTCAGTTAGTTAGTGTGTTCTGTCTGTCTCCCCAGGTCAGTTAGTTAGTGTGTTCTGTCTGTCTCCCCAGGTCAGTTAGTTAGTGTGTTCTGTCTGTCTCCCCAGGTCAGTTAGTTAGTGTGTTCTGTCTGTCTCCCCAGGTCAGTTAGTTAGTGTGTTCTGTCTGTCTCCCCAGGTCAGTTAGTTAGTGTGTTCTTCTGTCAGTTAGTTAGTGTGTTCTGTCTGTCTCCCAGGTCAGTTAGTTAGTGTGTTCTGTCTGTCTCCCCAGGTCAGTTAGTTAGTGTGTTCTGTCTGTCTCCCCAGGTCAGTTAGTTAGTGTGTTCTGTCTGTTAGTTAGTTAGTGTGTTCTGTCTGTCTCCCCAGGTCAGTTAGTTAGTGTGTTCTGTCTGTCTCCCCAGGTCAGTTAGTTAGTGTGTTCTGTCTGTCTCCCCAGGTCAGTTAGTTAGTGTGTTCTGTCTGTCTCCCCAGGTCAGTTAGTTAGTGTGTTCTGTCTGTCTCCCCAGGTCAGTTAGTTAGTGTGTTCTGTCTGTCTCCCCAGGTCAGTTAGTTAGTGTGTTCTGTCTGTCTCCCCAGGTCAGTTAGTTAGTGTGTTCTGTCTGTCTCCCCAGGTCAGTTAGTTAGTGTGTTCTGTCTGTCTCCCCAGGTCAGTTAGTTAGTGTGTTCTGTCTGTCTCCCCAGGTCAGTTAGTTAGTGTGTTCTGTCTGTCTCCCCAGGTCAGTTAGTTAGTGTGTTCTGTCTGTCTCCCCAGGTCAGTTAGTTAGTTAGTTAGTTAGTGTGTTCTGTCTGTCTCCCCAGGTCAGTTAGTTAGTGTGTTCTGTCTGTCTCCCCAGGTCAGTTAGTTAGTGTGTTCTGTCTGTCTCCCCAGGTCAGTTAGTTAGTGTGTTCTGTCTGTCTCCCCAGGTCAGTTAGTTAGTGTGTTCTGTCTGTCTCCCCAGGTCAGTTAGTTAGTGTGTTCTGTCTGTCTCCCCAGGTCAGTTAGTTAGTGTGTTCTGTCTGTCTCCCCAGGTCAGTTAGTTAGTAGTGTGTTCTGTCTGTCTCCCCAGGTCAGTTAGTTAGTGTGTTCTGTCTGTCTCCCCAGGTCAGTTAGTTAGTGTGTTCTGTCTGTCTCCCCAGGTCAGTTAGTTAGTGTGTTCTGTCTGTCTCCCCAGGTCAGTTAGTTAGTGTGTTCTGTCTGTCTCCCCAGGTCAGTTAGTTAGTGTGTTCTGTCTGTCTCCCCAGGTCAGTTAGTTAGTGTGTTCTGTCTGTCTCCCCAGGTCAGTTAGTTAGTGTGTTCTGTCTGTCTCCCCAGGTCAGTTAGTTAGTGTGTTCTGTCTGTCTCCCCAGGTCAGTTAGTTAGTTAGTGTGTTCTGTCTGTCTCCCAGGTCAGGTGTTCTGTCTGTCTCCCAGGTCAGTTAGTTAGTGTGTTCTGTCTGTCTCCCCAGGTCAGTTAGTTAGTGTGTTCTGTCTGTCTCCCCAGGTCAGTTAGTTAGTGTGTTCTGTCTGTCTCCCAGGTCAGTTAGTTAGTGTGTTCTGTCTGTCTCCTCAGGTCAGTTAGTTAGTGTGTTCTGTCTGTCTCCCCAGGTCAGTTAGTTAGTGTGTTCTGTCTCCCCAGGTCAGTTAGTTAGTTAGTGTGTTCTGTCTGTCTCCCCAGGTCAGTTAGTTAGTGTGTTCTGTCTGTCTCCCCAGGTCAGTTAGTTAGTGTGTTCTGTCTGTCTCCCCAGGTCAGTTAGTTAGTGTGTTCTGTCTGTCTCCCCAGGTCAGTTAGTTAGTGTGTTCTGTCTGTCTCCCCAGGTCAGTTAGTTAGTGTGTTCTGTCTGTCTCCCCAGGTCAGTTAGTTAGTGTGTTCTGTCTGTCTCCCCAGGTCAGTTAGTTAGTGTGTTCTGTCTGTCTCCCCAGGTCAGTTAGTTAGTGTGTTCTGTCTGTCTCCCCAGGTCAGTTAGTTAGTGTGTTCTGTCTGTCTCCCCAGGTCAGTTAGTTAGTGTGTTCTGTCTGTCTCCCCAGGTCAGTTAGTTAGTGTGTTCTGTCTGTCTCCCAGGTCAGTTAGTTAGTGTGTTCTGTCTGTCTCCCCAGGTCAGTTAGTTAGTGTGTTCTGTCTGTCTCCCAGGTCAGTTAGTTAGTGTGTTCTGTCTGTCTCCCCAGGTCAGTTAGTTAGTGTGTTCTGTCTGTCTCCCCAGGTCAGTTAGTTAGTGTGTTCTGTCTGTCTCCCCAGGTCAGTTAGTTAGTGTGTTCTGTCTGTCTCCCCAGTCAGTCAGTTAGTTAGTGTGTTCTGTCTGTCTCCCCAGGTCAGTTAGTTAGTGTGTTCTGTCTGTCTCCCCAGGTCAGTTAGTTAGTGTGTTCTGTCTGTCTCCCCAGGTCAGTTAGTTAGTGTGTTCTGTCTGTCTCCCCAGGTCAGTTAGTTAGTGTGTTCTGTCTGTCTCCCAGGTCAGTTAGTTAGTGTGTTCTGTCTGTCTCCCAGGTCAGTTAGTTAGTGTGTTCTGTCTGTCTCCCCAGGTCAGTTAGTTAGTGTGTTCTGTCTGTCTTCTGTCTGTCTGTCCCCAGGTCAGTTAGTTAGTGTGTTCTGTCTGTCTCCCCAGGTCAGTTAGTTAGTGTGTTCTGTCTGTCTCCCCAGGTCAGTTAGTTAGTGTGTTCTGTCTGTCTCCCCAGGTCAGTTAGTTAGTGTGTTCTCCCAGGTCAGTTAGTTAGTTAGTGTGTCTGTCTCCCCAGGTCAGTTAGTTAGTTAGTGTGTTCTGTCTGTCTCCCCAGGTCAGTTAGTTAGTGTGTTCTGTCTGTCTCCCCAGGTCAGTTAGTTAGTGTGTTCTGTCTGTCTCCCCAGGTCAGTTAGTGTGTTCTGTCTGTCTCCCCAGGTCAGTTAGTGTGTTCTGTCTGTCTCCCCAGGTCAGTTAGTTAGTTAGTGTGTTCTGTCTGTCTCCCCAGGTCAGTTAGTTAGTGTGTTCTGTCTGTCTCCCCAGGTCAGTTAGTTAGTGTGTTCTGTCTGTCTCCCCAGGTCAGTTAGTTAGTGTGTTCTGTCTGTCTCAGGTCCCCAGGTCAGTTAGTTAGTGTGTTCTGTCTGTCTCCCCAGGTCAGTTAGTTAGTGTGTTCTGTCTGTCTCCCCAGGTCAGTTAGTTAGTGTGTTCTGTCTGTCTCCCCAGGTCAGTTAGTTAGTGTGTTCTGTCTGTCTCCCCAGGTCAGTTAGTTAGTGTGTTCTGTCTGTCTCCCAGGTCAGTCAGTTAGTTAGTGTGTTCTGTCTGTCTCCCCAGGTCAGTTAGTTAGTGTGTTCTGTCTGTCTCCCCAGGTCAGTTAGTTAGTGTGTTCTGTCTGTCTCCCCAGGTCAGTTAGTTAGTGTGTTCTGTCTGTCTCCCCCAGGTCAGTTAGTTAGTTAGTGTGTTCTGTCTGTCTCCCCAGGTCAGTTAGTTAGTGTGTTCTGTCTGTCTCCTCCCAGGTCAGTTAGTTAGTGTGTTCTGTCTGTCTCCCCAGGTCAGTTAGTTAGTGTGTTCTGTCTGTCTCCCCAGGTCAGTTAGTTAGTGTCTGTTCTGTCTGTCTGTCCCCAGGTCAGTTAGTTAGTGTGTTCTGTCTGTCTCCCCAGGTCAGTTAGTTAGTGTGTTCTGTCTGTCTCCCCAGGTCAGTTAGTTAGTGTGTTCTGTCTGTCTCCCCAGGTCAGTTAGTTAGTGTGTTCTGTCTGTCTCCCCAGGTCAGTTAGTTAGTGTGTTCTGTCTGTCTCCCCAGGTCAGTTAGTTAGTGTGTTCTGTCTGTCTCCCCAGGTCAGTTAGTTAGTGTGTTCTGTCTGTCTCCCCAGGTCAGTTAGTTAGTTAGTGTGTTCTGTCTGTCTCCCCAGGTCAGTTAGTTAGTGTGTTCTGTCTGTCTCCCCAGGTCAGTTAGTTAGTGTGTTCTGTCTGTCTCCCCAGGTCAGTTAGTTAGTGTGTTTTGTCTGTCTGTCTCCCCAGGTCAGTTAGTTAGTGTGTTCTGTCTGTCTCCCCAGGTCAGTTAGTTAGTGTGTTCTGTCTGTCTCCCCAGGTCAGTTAGTTAGTGTGTTCTGTCTGTCTCCCCAGGTCAGTTAGTTAGTGTGTTCTGTCTGTCTCCCCAGGTCAGTTAGTTAGTGTGTTCTGTCTGTCTCCCCAGGTCAGTTAGTTAGTGTGTTCTGTCTGTCTCCCCAGGTCAGTTAGTTAGTGTGTTCTGTCTGTCTCCCCAGGTCAGTTAGTTAGTGTGTTCTGTCTGTCTCCCCAGGTCAGTTAGTTAGTGTGTTCTGTCTGTCTCCCAGGTCAGTTAGTTAGTGTGTTCTGTCTGTCTCCCCAGGTCTGTCTGTCTCCCCAGTTAGTTAGTGTGTTCTGTCTGTCTCCCCAGGTCAGTTAGTTAGTGTGTTCTGTCTGTCTCCCCAGGTCAGTTAGTTAGTTAGTGTGTTCTGTCTGTCTCCCCAGGTCAGTTAGTTAGTGTGTTCTGTCTGTCTCCCCAGGTCAGTTAGTTAGTGTGTTCTGTCTGTTAGGTCAGTTAGTGTGTTCTGTCTGTCTCCCCAGGTCAGTTAGTTAGTGTGTTCTGTCTGTCTCCCCAGGTCAGTTAGTTAGTGTGTTCTGTCTGTCTCCCCAGGTCAGTTAGTTAGTGTGTTCTGTCTGTCTCCCCAGGTCAGTTAGTCTGTCTCCCCAGGTAGTTAGTGTGTTCTGTCTGTCTCCCCAGGTCAGTTAGTTAGTGTGTTCTGTCTGTCTCCCCAGGTCAGTTAGTTAGTTAGTGTGTTCTTCTGTCTCCCCAGGTCAGTTAGTTAGTGTGTTCTGTCTGTCTCCCCAGGTCAGTTAGTTAGTGTGTTCTGTCTGTCTCCCCAGGTCAGTTAGTTAGTGTGTTCTGTCTGTCTCCCCAGGTCAGTTAGTTAGTGTGTTCTGTCTGTCTCCCCAGGTCAGTTAGTTAGTTAGTGTGTTCTGTCTGTCTCCCCAGGTCAGTTAGTTAGTGTGTTCTGTCTGTCTCCCCAGGTCAGTTAGTTAGTGTGTTCTGTCTGTCTCCCCAGGTCAGTTAGTTAGTGTGTTCTGTCTGTCTCCCCAGGTCAGTTAGTTAGTGTGTTCTGTCTGTCTCCTCAGGTCAGTTAGTTAGTGTGTTCTGTCTGTCTCCCAGGTCAGTCTGTCAGTTAGTTAGTTAGTGTGTTCTGTCTGTCTCCCCAGGTCAGTTAGTTAGTTAGTGTGTTCTGTCTGTCTCCCCAGGTCAGTTAGTTAGTGTGTTCTGTCTGTCTCCCCAGGTCAGTTAGTTAGTGTGTTCTGTCTGTCTCCCCAGGTCAGTTAGTTAGTGTGTTCTGTCTGTCTCCCCAGGTCAGTTAGTTAGTGTGTTCTGTCTGTCTCCCCAGGTCAGTTAGTTAGTGTGTTCTGTCTGTCTCCCCAGGTCAGTTAGTTAGTTAGTGTGTTCTGTCTGTCTCCCCAGGTCAGTTAGTTAGTTAGTGTGTTCTGTCTGTCTCCCCAGGTCAGTTAGTTAGTGTGTTCTGTCTGTCTCCTCAGGTCAGTTAGTTAGTGTGTTCTGTCTGTCTCCCCAGGTCAGTTAGTTAGTGTGTTCTGTCTGTCTCCCCAGGTCAGTTAGTTAGTTAGTGTGTTCTGTCTGTCTCCCCAGGTCAGTTAGTTAGTGTGTTCTGTCTGTCTCCCCAGGTCAGTTAGTTAGTGTGTTCTGTCTGTCTCCCCAGGTCAGTTAGTTAGTGTGTTCTGTCTGTCTCCCCAGGTCAGTTAGTTAGTGTGTTCTGTCTGTCTCCCCAGGTCAGTTAGTTAGTGTGTTCTGTCTGTCTCCCCAGGTCAGTTAGTTAGTGTGTTCTGTCTGTCCCCAGGTCAGTTAGTTAGTGTGTTCTGTCTGTCTCCCCAGGTCAGTTAGTTAGTGTGTTCTGTCTGTCTCCCAGGTCAGTTAGTTAGTGTGTTCTGTCTGTCTCCCCAGGTCAGTTAGTTAGTGTGTTCTGTCTGTCTCCCCAGGTCAGTTAGTTAGTGTGTTCTGTCTGTCTCCCCAGGTCAGTTAGTTAGTGTGTTCTGTCTGTCTCCCCAGGTCAGTTAGTTAGTGTGTTCTGTCTGTCTCCCCAGGTCAGTTAGTTAGTTAGTGTGTTCTGTCTGTCTCCCCAGGTCAGTTAGTTAGTGTGTTCTGTCTGTCTCCCCAGGTCAGTTAGTTAGTTAGTGTGTTCTGTCTGTCTCCCCAGGTCAGTTAGTTAGTGTGTTCTGTCTGTCTCCCCAGGTCAGTTAGTTAGTTAGTGTGTTCTGTCTGTCTCCCCAGGTCAGTTAGTTAGTGTGTTCTGTCTGTCTCCCCAGGTCAGTTAGTTAGTTAGTGTGTTCTGTCTGTCTCCCCAGGTCAGTTAGTTAGTGTGTTCTGTC
This sequence comes from Oncorhynchus masou masou, assembly GCF_036934945.1. Lineage (NCBI taxonomy): Eukaryota > Metazoa > Chordata > Actinopteri > Salmoniformes > Salmonidae > Oncorhynchus > Oncorhynchus masou. The sequence goes on from NW_027013031.1 coordinate 379,722, forward strand.
TGTCTCCCCAGGTCAGTTAGTTAGTGTGTTCTGTCTGTCTCCCCAGGTCAGTTAGTTAGTGTGTTCTGTCTGTCTCCCAGGTCAGTTAGTTAGTGTGTGTCTCCCAGGTCTGTCTCTCCCCAGGTCAGTTAGTTAGTGTGTTCTGTCTGTCTCCCCAGGTCAGTTAGTTAGTGTGTTCTGTCTGTCTCCCCAGGTCAGTTAGTTAGTGTGTTCTGTCTGTCTCCCCAGGTCAGTTAGTTAGTGTGTTCTGTCTGTCTCCCCAGGTCAGTTAGTTAGTGTGTTCTGTCTGTCTCCCCAGGTCAGTTAGTTAGTGTGTTCTGTCTGTCTCCCCAGGTCAGTTAGTTAGTGTGTTCTGTCTGTCTCCCCAGGTCAGTTAGTTAGTGTGTTCTGTCTGTCTCCCCAGGTCAGTTAGTTAGTGTGTTCTGTCTGTCTCCCCAGGTCAGTTAGTTAGTGTGTTCTGTCTGTCTCCCCAGGTCAGTTAGTTAGTGTGTTCTGTCTGTCTCCCCAGGTCAGTTAGTTAGTGTGTTCTGTCTGTCTCCCCAGGTCAGTTAGTTAGTGTGTTCTGTCTGTCTCCCCAGGTCAGTTAGTTAGTTGTGTTCTGTCTGTCTCCCCAGGTCAGTTAGTTAGTTAGTGTGTTCTGTCTGTCTCCCCAGGTCAGTTAGTTAGTGTGTTCTGTCTGTCTCCCCAGGTCAGTTAGTTAGTTAGTGTGTTCTGTCTGTCTCCCCAGGTCAGTTAGTTAGTGTGTTCTGTCTGTCTCCCCAGGTCAGTTAGTTAGTTAGTGTGTTCTGTCTGTCTCCCCAGGTCAGTTAGTTAGTGTGTTCTGTCTGTCTCCCCAGGTCAGTTAGTTAGTGTGTTCTGTCTGTCTCCAGGTCAGTCAGTTAGTTTAGTTAGTGTGTTCTGTCTGTCTCCCAGGTCAGTTAGTTAGTGTGTTCTGTCTGTCTCCCCAGGTCAGTTAGTTAGTGTGTTCTGTCTGTCTCCCCAGGTCAGTTAGTTAGTGTGTTCTGTCTGTCTCCCCAGGTCAGTTAGTTAGTGTGTTCTGTCTGTCTCCCCAGGTCAGTTAGTTAGTGTGTTCTTCTGTCTCTGTCAGTTAGTTAGTTAGTGTGTTCTGTCTGTCTCCCCAGGTCAGTTAGTTAGTGTGTTCTGTCTGTCTCCCCAGGTCAGTTAGTTAGTGTGTTCTGTCTGTCTCCCCAGGTCAGTTAGTTAGTGTGTTCTGTCTGTCTCCCCAGGTCAGTTAGTTAGTGTGTTCTGTCTGTCTCCCCAGGTCAGTTAGTTAGTGTGTTCTGTCTGTCTCCCCAGGTCAGTTAGTTAGTGTGTTCTGTCTGTCTCCCCAGGTCAGTTAGTTAGTGTGTTCTGTCTGTCTCCCCAGGTCAGTTAGTTAGTGTGTTCTGTCTGTCTCCCCAGGTCAGTTAGTTAGTTAGTGTGTTCTGTCTGTCTCCCCAGGTCAGGTTAGTTAGTGTGTTCTGTCTGTCTCCCCAGGTCAGTTAGTTAGTGTGTTCTGTCTGTCTCCCCAGGTCAGTTAGTTAGTGTGTTCTGTCTGTCTCCCCAGGTCAGTTAGTTAGTGTGTTCTGTCTGTCTCCCCAGGTCAGTTAGTTAGTGTGTTCTGTCTGTCTCCCCAGGTCAGTTAGTTAGTGTGTTCTGTCTGTCTCCCCAGGTCAGGTCAGGTCAGTTAGTTAGTGTGTTCTGTCTGTCTCCCCAGGTCAGTTAGTTAGTGTGTTCTGTCTGTCTCCCCAGGTCAGTTAGTTAGTGTGTTCTGTCTGTCTCCCCAGGTCAGTTAGTTAGTGTGTTCTGTCTGTCTCCCCAGGTCAGTTAGTTAGTTGTGTTCTGTCTGTCTCCCCAGGTCAGTTAGTTAGTGTGTTCTGTCTGTCTCCCCAGGTCAGTTAGTTAGTGTGTTCTGTCTGTCTCCCAGGTCAGGTCAGTTAGTTAGTGTGTTCTGTCTGTCTCCCCAGGTCAGTTAGTTAGTTAGTGTGTTCTGTCTGTCTCCCCAGGTCAGTTAGTTAGTGTGTTCTGTCTGTCTCCCCCAGTGTGTTCTGTCTGTCTCAGTCAGTTAGTTAGTGTGTTCTGTCTGTCTCCCCAGGTCAGTTAGTTAGTGTGTTCTGTCTGTCTCCTCAGGTCAGTTAGTTAGTGTGTTCTGTCTGTCTCCCCAGGTCAGTTAGTTAGTGTGTTCTGTCTGTCTCCCCAGGTCAGTTAGTTAGTGTGTTCTGTCTGTCTCCCCAGGTCAGTTAGTTAGTGTGTTCTGTCTGTCTCCCCAGGTCAGTGTGTTAGTTAGTTAGTGTGTTCTGTCTGTCTCCCCAGGTCAGTTAGTTAGTGTGTTCTGTCTGTCTCCCCAGGTCAGTTAGTTAGTGTGTTCTGTCTGTCTCCCCAGGTCAGTTAGTTAGTGTGTTCTGTCTGTCTCCCCAGGTCAGTTAGTTAGTGTGTTCTGTCTGTCTCCCCAGGTCAGTTAGTTAGTGTGTTCTGTCTGTCTCCCCAGGTCAGTTAGTTAGTGTGTTCTGTCTGTCTCCCCAGGTCAGTTAGTTAGTGTGTTCTGTCTGTCTCCCCAGGTCTCTGTCTGTCCAGGTCAGTTAGTTAGTGTGTTCTGTCTGTCTCCCCAGGTCAGTTAGTTAGTGTGTTCTGTCTGTCTCCCCAGGTCAGTTAGTTAGTGTGTTCTGTCTGTCTCCCCAGGTCAGTTAGTTAGTGTGTTCTGTCTGTCTCCCCAGGTCAGTTAGTTAGTGTGTTCTGTCTGTCTCCCCAGGTCAGTTAGTTAGTGTGTTCTGTCTGTCTCCCAGGTCAGTTAGTTAGTGTGTTCTGTCTGTCTCCCAGGTCAGTTAGTTAGTGTGTTCTGTCTGTCTCCCCAGGTCAGTTAGTTAGTGTGTTCTGTCTGTCTCCCCAGGTCAGTTAGTTAGTGTGTTCTGTCTGTCTCCCAGGTCAGTTAGTTAGTGTGTTCTGTCTGTCTCCCAGGTCAGTTAGTTAGTGTGTTCTGTCTGTTCCCCAGGTCAGTTAGTTAGTGTGTTCTGTCTGTCTCCCCAGGTCAGTTAGTTAGTGTGTTCTGTCTGTCTCCCCAGGTCAGTTAGTTAGTGTGTTCTGTCTGTCTCCCCAGGTCAGTTAGTTAGTGTGTTCTGTCTGTCTCCCCAGGTCAGTTAGTTAGTGTGTTCTGTCTGTCTCCCCAGGTCAGTTAGTTAGTGTGTTCTGTCTGTCTCCCAGGTCAGTTAGTTAGTGTGTTCTGTCTGTCTCCCCAGGTAGTTAGTTAGTGTGTTCTGTCTGTCTCCCAGGTCAGTTAGTTAGTTAGTGTGTTCTGTCTGTCTCCCAGGTCAGTTAGTTAGTTAGTGTGTTCTGTCTGTCTCCCCAGGTCAGTTAGTTAGTGTGTTCTGTCTGTCTCCCCAGGTCAGTTAGTTAGTGTGTTCTGTCTGTCTCCCCAGGTCAGTTAGTTAGTGTGTTCTGTCTGTCTCCCCAGGTCAGTTAGTTAGTGTGTTCTGTCTGTCTCCCCAGGTCAGTTAGTTAGTGTGTTCTGTCTGTCTCCCCAGGTCAGTTAGTTAGTGTGTTCTGTCTGTCTCCCCAGGTCAGTTAGTTAGTGTGTTCTGTCTGTCTCCCCAGGTCAGTTAGTTAGTTAGTGTGTTCTGTCTGTCTCCCCAGGTCAGTTAGTTAGTGTGTTCTGTCTGTCTCAGTTAGTTAGTGTGTTCCCCAGGTCAGTTAGTTAGTGTGTTCTGTCTGTCTCCCCAGGTCAGTTAGTTAGTTAGTGTGTTCTGTCTGTCTCCCAGGTCAGTTAGTTAGTGTGTTCTGTCTGTCTCCAGGTCAGGTTAGTTAGTTAGTGTGTTCTGTCTGTCTCCCCAGGTCAGTTAGTTAGTGTGTTCTGTCTGTCTCCCCAGGTCAGTTAGTTAGTGTGTTCTGTCTGTCTCCAGGTCAGTTCAGTTAGTTAGTGTGTTCTGTCTGTCTCCCCAGGTCAGTTAGTTAGTTAGTGTGTTCTGTCTGTCTCCCCAGGTCAGTTAGTTAGTGTGTTCTGTCTGTCTCCCCAGGTCAGTTAGTTAGTGTGTTCTGTCTGTCTCCCAGGTCAGTTAGTTAGTGTGTTCTGTCTGTCTCCCCAGGTCAGTTAGTTAGTGTGTTCTGTCTGTCTCCCCAGGTCAGTTAGTTAGTTAGTGTGTTCTGTCTGTCTCCCCAGGTCAGTTAGTTAGTTGTGTGTTCTGTCTGTCTCCCAGGTCAGTTAGTTAGTGTGTTCTGTCTGTCTCCCCAGGTCAGTTAGTTAGTGTGTTCTGTCTGTCTCCCCAGGTCAGTTAGTTAGTTAGTGTGTTCTGTCTGTCTGTCTCCCAGGTCAGTTAGTTAGTGTGTTCTGTCTGTCTCCCAGGTCAGTTAGTTAGTGTGTTCTGTCTGTCTCCCCAGGTCAGTTAGTTAGTGTGTTCTGTCTGTTAGTGTGTTCTGTCTGTCTCCCCAGGGTTAGTTAGTTAGTGTGTTCTGTCTGTCTCCTCAGGTCAGTTAGTTAGTGTGTTCTGTCTGTCTCCCCAGGTCAGTTAGTTAGTGTGTTCTGTCTGTCTCCCCAGGTCAGTTAGTTAGTGTGTTCTGTCTGTCTCCCAGGTCAGGTTAGTGTGTTCTGTCTGTCTCCCCAGGTCAGTTAGTGTGTTCTGTCTGTCTCCCCAGGTCAGTTAGTTAGTTAGTGTGTTCTGTCTGTCTCCCCAGGTCAGTTAGTTAGTTAGTGTGTTCTGTCTGTCTCCCCAGGTCAGTTAGTTAGTGTGTTCTGTCTGTCTCCCAGGTCAGTTAGTTAGTGTGTTCAGTTAGTGTGTCTGTCTCCCCAGGTCAGTTAGTTAGTGTGTTCTGTCTGTCTCCCCAGGTCAGTTAGTTAGTGTGTTCTGTCTGTCTCCCCAGGTCAGTTAGTTAGTGTGTTCTGTCTGTCTCCCCAGGTCAGTTAGTTAGTGTGTTCTGTCTGTCTCCCCAGGTCAGTTAGTTAGTGTGTTCTGTCTGTCTCCCCAGGTCAGTTAGTTAGTGTGTTCTGTCTGTCTCCCCAGGTCAGTTAGTTAGTGTGTTCTGTCTGTCTCCCCAGGTCAGTTAGTTAGTGTGTTCTGTCTGTCTCCCCAGGTCAGTTAGTTAGTGTGTTCTGTCTGTCTCCCCAGGTCAGTTAGTTAGTTATGTGTTCTGTCTGTTAGTTAGTGTGTTCTGTCTGTCTCCCCAGGTCAGTTAGTTAGTGTGTTCTGTCTGTCTCCCCAGGTCAGTTAGTTAGTGTGTTCTGTCTGTCTCCCCAGGTCAGTTAGTTAGTGTGTTCTGTCTGTCTCCCCAGGTCAGTTAGTTAGTGTGTTCTGTCTGTCTCCCCAGGTCAGTTAGTTAGTGTGTTCTGTCTGTCTCCCCAGGTCAGTTAGTTAGTGTGTTCTGTCTGTCTCCCCAGGTCAGTTAGTTAGTGTGTTCTGTCTGTCTCCCAGGTCAGTTAGTTAGTGTGTTCTGTCTGTCTCCCCAGTGTGTTCTGTCTGTCAGGTCAGTTAGTTAGTGTGTTCTGTCTGTCTCCCAGGTCAGGTCAGTTAGTTAGTGTGTTCTGTCTGTCTCCCCAGGTCAGTTAGTTAGTGTGTTCTGTCTGTCTCCCCAGGTCAGTTAGTTAGTGTGTTCTGTCTGTCTCCCCAGGTCAGTTAGTTAGTGTGTTCTGTCTGTCTCCCCAGGTCAGTTAGTTAGTGTGTTCTGTCTGTCTCCCAGGTCAGTTAGTTAGTGTGTTCTGTCTGTCTCCCAGGTCAGTTAGTTAGTTAGTGTGTTCTGTCTGTCTCCCAGGTCAGGTCAGTTAGTTAGTGTGTTCTGTCTGTCTCCCCAGGTCAGTTAGTTAGTTGTGTTCTGTCTGTCTCCCCAGGTCAGTTAGTTAGTGTGTTCTGTCTGTCTCCTCAGGTCAGTTAGTTAGTGTGTTCTGTCTGTCTCCCCAGGTCAGTTAGTTAGTGTGTTCTGTCTGTCTCCCCAGGTCAGTTAGTTAGTGTGTTCTGTCTGTCTCCCCAGGTCAGTTAGTTAGTGTGTTCTGTCTGTCTCCCAGGTCAGTTAGTTAGTGTGTTCTGTCTGTCTCCCAGGTCAGTTAGTTAGTGTGTTCTGTCTGTCTCCCCAGGTCAGTTAGTTAGTGTGTTCTGTCTGTCTCCCCAGGTCAGTTAGTTAGTAGTGTGTTCTGTCTGTCTCCCCAGGTCAGTTAGTTAGTGTGTTCTGTCTGTCTCCCCAGGTCAGTTAGTTAGTGTGTTCTGTCTGTCTCCCAGGTCAGTTAGTTAGTTAGTGTGTTCTGTCTGTCTCCCAGGTCAGTTAGTTAGTGTGTTCTGTCTGTCTCCCCAGGTCAGTTAGTTAGTGTGTTCTGTCTGTCTCCCAGGTCAGTTAGTTAGTGTGTTCTGTCTGTCTCCCAGGTCAGTTAGTTAGTGTGTTCTGTCTGTCTCCCCAGGTCAGTGTGTTCTGTCTGTCTCCCAGGTCAGTTAGTTAGTGTGTTCTGTCTGTCTCCCCAGGTCAGTTAGTTAGTGTGTTCTGTCTGTCTCCCCAGGTCAGTTAGTTAGTGTGTTCTGTCTGTCTCCCCAGGTCAGTTAGTTAGTGTGTTCTGTCTGTCTCCCCAGGTCAGTTAGTTAGTGTGTTCTGTCTGTCTCCCCCAGGTCAGTTAGTTAGTGTGTTCTGTCTGTCTCCCCAGGTCAGTTAGTTAGTGTGTTCTGTCTGTCTCCCCCCAGGTCAGTTAGTTAGTGTGTTCTGTCTGTCTCCCCAGGTCAGTTAGTTAGTGTGTTCTGTCTGTCTCCCCAGGTCAGTTAGTTAGTGTGTTCTGTCTGTCTCCCCAGGTCAGTTAGTTAGTGTGTTCTGTCTGTCTCCCAGGTCAGTTAGTTAGTGTGTTCTGTCTGTCTCCCCAGGTCAGTTAGTTAGTTAGTGTGTTCTGTCTGTCTCCCCAGGTCAGTTAGTTAGTGTGTTCTGTCTGTCTCCCCAGGTCAGTTAGTTAGTGTGTTCTGTCTGTCTCCCCAGGTCAGTTAGTTAGTGTGTTCTGTCTGTCTCCCCAGGTCAGTTAGTTAGTGTGTTCTGTCTGTCTCCCCAGGTCAGTTAGTGTGTTCTGTCTGTCTCCTCAGGTCAGTTAGTTAGTGTGTTCTGTCTGTCTCCTCAGGTCAGTTAGTTAGTGTGTTCTGTCTGTCTCCCCAGGTCAGTTAGTTAGGTCAGGTCAGTTAGTTAGTGTGTTCTGTCTGTCTCCCCAGGTCAGTTAGTTAGTGTGTTCTGTCTGTCTCCCAGGTCAGTTAGTTAGTGTGTTCTGTCTGTCTCCCCAGGTCAGTTAGTTAGTGTGTTCTGTCTGTCTCCCAGGTCAGTTAGTTAGTGTGTTCTGTCTGTCTCCCCAGGTCAGTTAGTTAGTGTGTTCTGTCTGTCTCCCCAGGTCAGTTAGTTAGTGTGTTCTGTCTGTCTCCCAGGTCAGTTAGTTAGTGTGTTCTGTCTGTCTCCCCAGGTCAGTTAGTTAGTGTGTTCTGTCTGTTCCTGTCAGTTAGTTAGTAGTTAGTGTGTTCTGTCTGTCTCCCCAGGTCAGTTAGTTAGTGTGTTCTGTCTGTCTCCCCAGGTCAGTTAGTTAGTTAGTGTGTTCTGTCTGTCTCCCAGGTCAGTTAGTTAGTGTGTTCTGTCTGTCTCCCCAGGTCAGTTAGTTAGTTAGTGTTCTGTCTGTCTCCCAGGTCAGTTAGTTAGTGTGTTCTGTCTGTCTCCCAGGTCAGTTAGTTAGTGTGTTCTGTCTGTCTCCCCAGGTCAGTTAGTTAGTTAGTGTGTTCTGTCTGTCTCCTCAGGTCAGTTAGTTAGTGTGTTCTGTCTGTCTCCCCAGGTCAGTCAGGTCAGTTGTTAGTGTGTTCTGTCTGTCTCTCCAGGTCAGTTAGTTAGTGTGTTCTGTCTGTCAGGTTAGTTAGTTATGTGTTCTGTCTGTCTCCTCAGGTCAGTTAGTTAGTGTGTTCTGTCTGTCTCCCCAGGTCAGTTAGTTAGTGTGTTCTGTCTGTCTCCTCAGGTCAGTTAGTTAGTGTGTTCTGTCTGTCTCCCAGGTCAGTTAGTTAGTTAGTGTGTTCTGTCTGTCTCCCCAGGTCAGTTAGTGCTTAGTTAGTGTGGTCTGTCTGTTCAGTTAGTTAGTGTGTTCTGTCTGTCTCCCCAGGTCAGTTAGTTAGTCTGTCTCCTCAGGCTTAGTTAGTGTGTTCTGTCTGTCTCCCCAGGTCAGTTAGT
>NW_027013031.1:388339-425700 GCF_036934945.1 Oncorhynchus masou masou
CTTAGGTTAGCTGGTCTTTGCTGCTACAGGTTAGCTGGTCTTGGCTGCTTACAGGTTAGCTGGTCTTGGCTGCTGGTCTTGGCTGTTTGGTCTTGGCTGCTGCTGGTTAGCTGGTCTTGGCTGTTTACAGGTTAGCCGGTCTTGGCTGTTTACAGGTTAGCCGGTCTTGGCTGTTTACAGGTTAGCCGGTCTTGGCTGTTTACAGGTTAGCTGGTCTTGGCTGCCACAGGTTAGCTGGTCTTGGCTGTTTACTGGTTAGCTGGTCTTGGCTGCTGCTGGTTAGCTGGTCTTGGCTGGTGCAGGTTAGCTGGTCTTGGCCGTTTACAGGTTAGCTGGGTCTTGGATGCTACAGTTAGCTGGTCTTGGCTCTGCAAGTTGGCTAGTCTTGGCTGCTGCAGGTTAGCTGGTCTTAACCTTTCACGGGTTAGCTGGTCTTGGCCGTTTACAGGTTAGCTGGTCTTGGCTGTTTACAGGTTAGCTGGTCTTGGCTGCTGCAGGTTAGCTGGTCTTGGCTGCTACGGGTTAGCTGGTCTTGGCCGTTTATAGGTTAGCTGGTCTTGGCCGTTTACAGGTTAGCTGGTCTTGGCCGTTTACAGGTTAGCTGGTCTTGGATGCTACAGGTTAGCTGGTCTTGGCTGCTGCAGGTTAGCTGGTCTTGGCTGCTACGGGTTAGCTGGTCTTGGCCGTTTACAGGTTAGCTGGTCTTGGCTGTTTACAGGTTAGCTGGTCTTGGCTGATACAGGTTAGCTGGTCTTGGCCGTTTACAGGTTAGCTGTTTTTGGCTGCTATGGGTTAGCTGGTCTTGGCCGTTTACAGGTTAGCTGGTCTTGGCCGTTTACAGGTTAGCTGGTCTTGGCTGTTTACAGGTTAGCTGGTCTTGGCTGTTTACAGGTTAGCTGGTCTTGGCCGTTTGCAGGTTAGCTGGTCTTGGCCGTTTACAGGTTAGCTGGTCTTGGCCGTTTACAGGTTAGCTGGTCTTGGCCGTTTACAGGTTAGCTGGTCTTGGCCGTTTACAGGTTAGCTGGTCTTGGCCGTTTACAGGTTAGCTGGTCTTGGCCGTTTACAGGTTAGCTGGTCTTGGCCGTTTACAGGTTAGCTGGTCTTGGCCGTTTACAGGTTAGCTGGTCTTGGCCGTTTACAGGTTAGCTGGTCTTGGCCGTTTACAGGTTAGCTGGTCTTGGCCGTTTACAGGTTAGCTGGTCTTGGCCGTTTACAGGTTAGCTGGTCTTGGCTGTTTACAGGTTAGCTGGTCTTGGCTGTTTACAGGTTAGCTGGTCTTGGCTGTTTACAGGTTAGCTGGTCTTGGCTGCTACGGGTTAGCTGGTCTTGGCTGTAGCTGAGTTGACGTATCGCTGTCGCTCTGCTCCCACCTCAACAGCTGCAGTAGAGACTCTCTCTCACGCAGCACTTCTCATGTTAAAAACCACGTGTTCCGGATACTATTATCCCTAGTGTGTGTTTGTGTCCAACGTGTGTGTGACCTTTCTGTATGATGTGTGTGTGTTACAGAGCAGCGCACCACGGTGCAGGGACAGGTGTATTTTCTTCACACACAGACGGGAGTCAGCACCTGGCATGACCCACGCATACCCAGGTAATACACGCCAGCCGTCTACCTTCTACCCTCACTATCCTACCCTCTACCCTCACTATCCTACCCTCTACCCTCACTATCCTTCCCTCTACCCTCACTATCATGACCCACGCATACCCAGGTAATCCACGCCCACCATACAGCCAGCCGTCTACCTCCTACCCTCTACCCTCACTATCCTACCCTCTACCCTCACTATCATGACCCACGCATACCCAGGTAATACACGCCCACCATACTATCCTACCCTCTACCCTCACTATCATGACCCACGCATACCCAGGTAATACACGCCCACCATACAGCCGTCTACCTCCTACCCTCTATCCTACCCTCTACCCTTACTATACTACCCTCTGTCCTTCCTTCTACCCTCACTATACTTCCCTCTGTCCTTCCCTCTACCCTCACTATACTACCCTCTACCCTCACTATTCTACCCTCACTATCCTACCCTCTACCCTCACTATCCTACCCTCTACCCTCACTATCCTACCCTCTACCCCTTACTATCCTACCCTCTACCCTCACTATCCTACCCTCTACCCTTACTATCCTACCCTCTACCCTTACTATCCTACCCCTCTACCCTCACTATCCTACCCTCTACCCTTACTACCACCCTCTACCCTTACTATACAAATCTCTACCCTCACTATCCTACCCTTACTATCTACCCTCTACCCTCACTATCCTACCCTCTACCCTCACTATCCTACCCTCTACCCTCACTATCCTACCCTCTACCCTCACTATCCTACCCTCTACCCTTACTATACTACCCTCTACACCACCCTCTACCCTACCCTCTACCCTCACTATCCTACCCTCACTATCCTACCCTCTACCCTCACTATCCTACCCTCTACCCTCACTATCCTACCCTATACCCTTACTATACTACCCTCTACACTATCCTCTACCACCACTCTACCCTCACTATCCTACCCTCACTATCCTACCTACCCTCACTATCCTACCCTCTACCCTCCTATCCTACCCTCTACCCTCACTATACTACCCTCTACCCTACCCTCTATGCCTATCCTACCCTCTACCCTTACTATACTACCCTCTACACTATCCTCTGCCCTACCCTCTACCCTCACTATCCTACCCTCACTATCCTACCCTCTACCCTCACTATCCTACCCTCTACCCTTACTATACTACCCTCTACCCTCACTATCCTACCCTCTACCCTTACTATCCTACCCTCTACCCCTCACTAACCTACCCTCTATCCTACCCTCTACCCTTACTATACTACCCTATAGCCTCACTATCCTACCCTCACTATCCTACCCTCTACCCATACTATACAAATCTCTACCCTCACTATCCTACCCTCTACCCTTACTACCTACCCTCTGCCTTACTATACAAATCTCTACCCTCACTATCCTACCCTTACCATCCTACCCTCTACCTTTACTATCCTACCCTCTACCCTCACTATCCTACCCTCTACCCTTACTACCTACCCTCTACCCTTACTATACAAATCTCTACCCTCACTATCCTACCCTTACCATCCTACCCTCTACCCTTACTATCCTACCCTCTACCCTTACTATCCTACCCTCTACCCTTACTATCCTACCCTCTACCCTTGCTATACTACCCTCTACCCTTACTATCCTTCCCTCTACCCTCACTATCCTACCCTCTACCCTCACTATCCTACCCTCTACCCTTACTATCCTTCCCTCTACCCTCACTATCCTACCCTCTACCCTTACTATCCTACCCTCTACCCTTACTATCCTACCCTCTACCCTCACTATCCTACCCTCTACCCTCACTATCCTACCCTCTACCTCACTATATCACCCTCTACCCTTACTATCCTGCCCTCTACCCTCACTATCCTACCCTCTACCCTCACTATCCCTGCCCTCTGCCCTCACTATCCTACCCTCTACCCTTACTATCCTACCCTCTACCCTTACTATCCTACCCTCTACCCCTCACTATCCTACCCTCTCTACCCTTACTATTCTACCCTCTACCCTCACTATCCTGCCCTCTACCCTCACCCTCTACCCTTACTATACGAATATCTACCCTCACTATCCTACCCTTACTATCCTACCCTCACTATCCTACCCTCTACCCTTACTACCTACCCTCTACCCTTACTATACAAATCTCTACCCTCACTATCCTACCCTTACTATCCTACCCTCTACCCTCACTATCCTACCCTCTACCCTCACTATCCTACCCTCTACCCTCACTATCCTACCCTCTACCCTCACTATCCTACCCTCTACCCTCACTATCCTACCCTCTACCCTTACTATCCCTACCCTCTACACTACCCTCTACCTACCCTCTACCCTCACTATCCTACCCTCACTATCCTACCCTCTACCCTCACTATCCTACCCTCTACCCTCACTATCCTACCTATACCCTTACTATACTACCCTCTACTATCCTCTACCCTACCCTCTACCCTCACTATCCTACCCTCACTATCCTACCCTCTGCCCTCACCCTCTACCCTCTACCCTCACTACCCCTCTACCCTCACTATACTACCCTCTACCCTACCCTCTACCCTCACTATCCTACCCTCTACCCTCACTCTATCCTACCCTCTACCCTCACTATCCTACCCTCTACCCTCACTATCCTACCCTCTACCCTCACTATCTACCCTCTACCCTTACTATCCCTCTACCCTCACTATCCTACCCTCTACCCTCACTATCCTACCCTCTACCCTCACTATCCTACCCTCTACCCTTACTATCCTACCCTCTACCCTTACTATCCTACCCTCTACCCTCACTATCCTACCCTCTACCCTTACCCCACTACCCTCTACCCTCACTATCCTACCCTCTACCCTTCTACCTACCCTCTACCCTTACTACTCTACCCTACCCTTACTATCCTACCCTCTCACCCTCACTATCCTACCCTCTACCCTCACTATCCTACCCTCTACCCTCACTATCTACCCTTACTATCCTACCCTCTACCCTCACTACCTCCTCTCACACTACCCCTCTACCCTACCCTCTACCCTCACTATCCTACCCTCACTATCCTACCCTCTGCCCCTCTACCCTCACTATACCCTACCCTCTACCCTCACTATCCTACCCTATACCCTTACTATATCCTACCCTCTACACCCTCTACCCTACCCTCTACCCTCACTATCCTACCCTCACTATCCTACCCTCTACCCTCACTATCCTACCCTCTACCCTCACTATCCTACCCTCTACCCTCACTATACTACCCTCTACCCTACCCTCTACCCTCACTATCCTACCCTCTACCCTTACTATACTACCCTCTACACTATCCTCTACCCTACCCTCTACCCTCACTATCCTACCCTCACTATCCTACCCTCTACCCTCACTATCCTACCCTCTACCCTTACTATACTACCCTCTACCCTCACTATCCTACCCTCTACCCTTACTATCCTACCCTCTACCCTCACTAACCTACCCTCTATCCTACCCTCTACCCTTACTATACTACCCTATAGCCTCACTATCCTACCCTCACTATCCTACCCTCTACCCTTACTATACAAATCTCTACCCTCACTATCCTACCCTCTACCCTTACTACCTACCCTCTACCCTTACTATACAAATCTCTACCCTCACTATCCTACCCTTACCATCCTACCCTCTACCTTTACTATCCTACCCTCTACCCTCACTATCCTACCCTCTACCCTTACTACCTACCCTCTACCCTTACTATACAAATCTCTACCCTCACTATCCTACCCTTACCATCCTACCCTCTACCCTTACTATCCTACCCTCTACCCTTACTATCCTACCCTCTACCCTTACTATCCTACCCTCTACCCTTGCTATACTACCCTCTACCCTTACTATCCTTCCTCTACCCTCACTATCCTACCCTCTACCCTCACTATCACCCTCTACCCTCACTATCCTTCCCTCTACCCTCACTATCCTACCCTCTACCCTTACTATCCTACCCTCTATCCTTACTATCCTACCCTCTACCCTCACTATCCTACCCTCTACCCTCACTATCCTTCCCTCTACCCTTACTATCCTTCCCTCTACCCTCACTATCCTTCCTACCCTCACTATCCTACCCTCTACCCTCACTATCCTACCCTCTACCCTTACTATCCTACCCTCTACCCTTACTATCCTTCCCTCTACCCTCACTATCCTACCCTCTACCCTCACTATCCTACCCTCTCTACCCTTACTATCCTACCCTCTACCCTCACTATCCTACCCTCTACCCTCACTATCCTACCCTCTACCCTCACTATCCTACCCTCTACCCTCACTATCCTACCCTCTACCCTTACTATCCTACCCTCTATTCTAACCCCCCCTACCTCTCCATCTATCCTACCTCCCCCACTACCTCATCCCGTACCACCTTACCTGAATTGGAGCGCATCCAGTTGGAAGGCTTAGAGCTCAGTAAGGTGTGTTGTGATTGGTGTAGAGCCCAGTAAGGTGGGTTGTGATTGGTGTAGAGCTCAGTAAGGTGTGTTGTGATTGGTGTAGAGCTCAGTAAGGTGTGTTGTGATTGGTCCAGGGACCTGGCCAGTGTGAGCTGTGAGGAGTTGGGTCCGCTGCCGGCCGGCTGGGAGGTGAGGAGCACGGTGTCGGGACGGATCTACTTTGTGGATCACAACAACCGAACAACGCAGTTCACTGACCCCCGGCTACACACCATCATCAGGTACACTTATACACACACACACACACACACACACACACACACACACACACACACACACACACAGTTATTTAATTTATTTAATAAACATGGTTATGTAACACCCAATGCCCCTATGTGAAAAGTTATCGCCCCCTTACACTCAATAACTGGTTGTGCCACCTTAAGCTGCAACGACTCCAACCAAACACTTCCTGTAGTTGTTGATCAGTCCACCTTTAGCTGCAACAACTCCAACCAAACACTTCCTGTAGTTGTTGATCAGTCCACCTTTAGCTGCAATGACTCCAACCAACCACTTCCTGTAGTTGTTGATCAGTCCACCTTTAGCTGCAACAACTCCAACCAACCACTTCCTGTAGTTGTTGATCAGTCCACCTTTAGCTGCAACGACTCCAACCAAACACTTCCTGTAGTTGATCAGTCCACCTTTAGCTGCAACAACTCCAACCAAACACTTCCTGTAGTTGATCAGTCCACCTTTAGCCAACTCCAACCAAACACTTCCTGTAGTTGTTGATCAGTCCACCTTTAGCTGCAATGACTCCAACCAACCACTTCCTGTAGTTGTTGATCAGTCCACCTTTAGCTGCAATGACTCCAACCAACCACTTCCTGTAGTTGATCAGTCCCCCTTTAGCTGCCATGACTCCAACCAACCACTTCCTGTAGTTGATCAGTCCACCTTTAGCTGCAATGACTCCAACCAAACACTTCCTGTAGTTGTTGATCAGTCCACCTTTAGCTGCAACAACTCCAACCAACCACTTCCAAACACTTCCTGACTCCAACCAACCACTTCCTGTTGTTGATCAGTCCCCCTTTAGCTGCCATGACTCCAACCAACCACTTCCTGTAGTTGATCAGTCCACCTTTAGCTGCAATGACTCCAAACAAACACTTCCTGTTGTTGATCAGTCCACCTTTAGCTGCAATGACTCCAACCAAACACTTCCTGTAGTTGATCAGTCCACCTTTAGCTGCAATGACTCCAACCAAACACTTCCTGTAGTTGTTGATCAGTCACCTTTAGCTGCAATGACTCCAACCAAACACTTCCTGTAGTTGATCAGTCCCCCTTTGCTGCCATGACTCCAACCAACCACTTCCTGTAGTTGATCAGTCCACCTTTAGCTGCAATGACTCCAACCAACATTCCTGTAGTTGTTGATCAGTCCACCTTTAGCTGCCATGACTCCAACATCTCCACTTCCTGTAGTTGATCAGTCCACCATTGGCAATGACTAGGCCATTCCAACACTTCCTGTAGTTGGGATTAGTCCCCCTTTAGCTGCCATGACTCCAACCAACCACTTCCTGTAGTTGATCAGTCCACCTTTAGCTGCAATGACTCCAACCAACACTTCCTGTAGTTGTTGATCAGTCCACCTTTAGCTGCAATGACTCCAACCAAACACTTCCTGTAGTTGTTGATCAGTTTCCACCTTTAGCTGCAATGACTCCAACCAACACTTCCTGTAGTTGTTGATCAGTCCACTTTAGCTGCCACTCCAACCAACACTTCCTGTAGTTGTTGATCAGTCCCCCTTTAGCTGCCATGACTCCAACCAAACACTTCCATTAGATTGTTGATCAGTCCACCATTAGCTGCAATGACTCCAACCAACCACTTCTGTAGTTGTTGATCAGTCCACCTTTAGCTGCAACAATTCCAACATCCCCATTGGGATTAGGTGGACCTTTGACTAGGCCATTCCAACATCTCACTTTGGGATTAGGTTTGGACTTTGACTAGGCCATTCCAACATCCTCAGTTGGGATTAGGTTTAGCTGCAATGACTCCATTCAAACATCCCCATTGGGATTAGGTTTGGACTTTGACTGCCATTCCAACACTTCTCAGTTGTCTTAGGTTTGGAATTTGACTAGGCCATCCCAACATCTCAGTTGGGATTAGATTTGGACTTTGACTAGGCCATTCCAACATCTCAGTTGGGATTAGGTTTGGACTTTGACTAGGCCATTCCAACATCTCCAGTTAGGATTAGGTTTGAACTTTGACTAGGCCATTCCAACATCTCAGTTGGGATTAGGTTTGGACTTTGACTAGGCCATTCCAACATCTCAGTTGGGATTAGGTTTGGACTTTGACTAGGCCATTCCAACATTTCCTTTGGGATTAGGTTTGGACTTTGACTAGGCCATTCCAACATTTCCTTTGGGATTAGGTTTGGACTTTGACTAGGCCATTCCAACATCTCAGTTGGGATTAGGTTTGGACTTTGACTAGGCCATTCCAACATCTCATTGGGATTAGGTTTGGATTTTGACTAGGCCATTCCAACATCCCCATTGGGATTAGGTTTGGACTTTGACTAGGCCATTCCAACATCTCAGTTGGGATTAGGTTTGGACTTTGACTAGGCCATTCCAACATCTCCATTGGGATTAGGTTTGGACTTTGACTAGGCCATTCCAACATCTCAGTTGGGATTAGGTTTGGACTTTGACTAGGCCATTCCAACATCCCATTGGGATTAGGTTTGGACTTTGACTAGGCCATTCCAACATCTCAGTTGGGATTAGGTTTGGACTTTGACTAGGCCATTCCAACATCTCAGTTGGGATTAGGTTTGGACTTTGACTAGGCCATTCCAACATCTCAGTTGGGATTAGGTTTGGACTTTGACTAGGCCATTCCAACATCTCAGTTGGGATTAGGTTTGGACTTTGACTAGGCCATTCCAACATCTCAGTTGGGATTAGGTTTGGACTTTGACTAGGCCATTCCAACATCTCATTGGGATTAGGTTTGGATTTTGACTAGGCCATTCCAACATCTCCATTAGGATTAGGTTTGGACTTTGACTAGGCCATTCCAACATCTCAGTTGGGATTAGGTTTGGACTTTGACTAGGCCATTCCAACATCTCAGTTGGGATTAGGTTTGGACTTTGACTAGGCCATTCCAACATCTCAGTTGGGATTAGGTTTGGACTTTGACTAGGCCATTCCAACATCTCAGTTGGGATTAGGTTTGGACTTTGACTAGGCCATTCCAACATCTCAGTTGGGATTAGGTTTGGACTTTGACTAGGCCATTCCAACATCTCCTTTGGGATTAGGTTTGGACTTTGACTAGGCCATTCCAACATCTCAGTTGGGATTAGGTTTGGACTTTGACTAGGCCATTCCAACATCCCCATTGGGATTAGGTTTGGACTTTGACTAGGCCATTCCAACATCTCCATTAGGATTAGGTTTGGACTTTGACTAGGCCATTCCAACATCTCCATTGGGATTAGGTTTGGATTTTGACTAGGCCATTCCAACATCCCCATTGGGATTAGGTTTGGACTTTGACTAGGCCATTCCAACATCTCAGTTGGGATTAGGTTTGGACTTTGACTAGGCCATTCCAACATCTCAGTTGGGATTAGGTTTGGACTTTGACTAGGCCATTCCAACATCTCAGTTGGGATTAGGTTTGGACTTTGACTAGGCCATTCCAACATCTCAGTTGGGATTAGGTTTGACTTTGACTAGCCATTCCAACATCTCAGTTGGGATTAGGTTTGGACTTTGACTAGGCCATTCCAACATCTCAGTTGGGATTAGGTTTGGACTTTGACTAGGCCATTCCAACATCTCAGTTGGGATTAGGTTTGGACTTTGACTAGGCCATTCCAACATCTCAGTTCCAACATCTCAACATTATTTTAGCTCATCTGTCTATAGAACATTATTTTAACTCATCTGTCTATAGAACATTCTTTTAACTCGTCCGTCTATAGAACATTCTTTTAACTCGTCCGTCTATAGAACATTATTTTAACTTGTTTGTCTATAGAACATTATTTTAACTCGTCCAGTTATTGAGTGTAGGGGGCAACACTTTTTTGAAACAGGAATTTGGTGTTACATAACTTGGTTAATTAAATAAATAAATACATGTTTTTGTTATTTGTAAACTCAGGTTCCCTTCATCTAATATTAGGTTTTGGTTGAATATCTGATAACATTCAGTATCTAAGATATGTAAAAATCAGAAAGGGGACAAATCCACTGTGTTTCTCCAGCCAACACTCCCAGGTGAAGGATTCGTCGCAGCCGTTGGGTGGGGGAGGCGGGAGAGAGATGGAGGTGGGGGGGGAGGAGGGAGGAGAAGGGGAGGTGACACTGCGTTATGAGAGAGACCTGGTCCACAAACTGAAGCTGCTCCGACACGAGCTGTCACTACAGCAACCACAGGCCGGACACTGTCGCATAGAGGTCTCACGAGACGAGATCTTTGAGGTATGTACATCTGTATATACATATATATACACACACACACAGAGACTCACACACACACACACACACACACACACACAAACACACACAGAGAGACTCACGCACACACACTCACACAGAGACTCACGCACACACCTTTACTTTATAGGCATGCCTACACAATACAAGATGGATTTTTCTTCAGGTTATATTTTCTTTAATTGTGTGTGTGTGTGTGTGTGTGTAGGAGTCTTATCGTCAGATCATGAAGATGAGACCCAAGGATCTGAAGAAACGACTGATGGTGAAGTTTAGAGGAGAGGAAGGACTGGACTACGGAGGAGTGGCAAGGTCTGTTGTAGTAACGTTGGATTGTGGTTACGTTGTGATGACGTTGTGATGACGTTGTGGTTATGTTGTGATGGCGTTGTGGTTACGTTGTGGTTACATTGTGGTTACATTGTGATGATGTTGTGGTTGCGTTGTGATGACGTGGTTACGTTGTGATGATGTTGTGGTTGCGTTGTGATGACGTTGTGGTTACGTTTGTGATTATGTTGTGATGACGTTCTGATGACGTTGTGGTTACGTTGTGATGATGTTGTGGTTACGTTGTGATGACGTTGTGGTTACGTTATGATGACGTTGTTTTCTGGTCGTGGCGGGTGGCCATACCTGCTGTGTGCAGGGTGGGAAATTAACACCACCACCCAGAAGGCCTTGGTGGGTGAGATGTCTATTTTACCACGTTGGCATTTGGGAAAATTTTCTATCATTTTGATCCAAAGCCACATGTTTCCCTAAAGAATATAAAAGGTGAATCAGTGATTTGTATTTCCTGCAACTTTCTGAAGAAGTCACGGCATGGTAATCCCTGTCTACCACGTTGTTTAGCTGGTCATGGAATCCCTGTCTACCACGTTGTTTAGCCAGTTAGCTGGGCATGGGGATCCCTGTCTACCACGTTGTTTAGCCAGTTAGCTGGGCATGGGAATCCCTGTCTACCACGTTGTTTAGCTGGGCATGGGAATCCCTGTCTACCACGTTGTTTAGCCAGTTAGCTGGGCATGGGGATCCCTGTCTACCACGTTGTTTAGCAAGTTAGCTGGGCATGGGAATCCCTGTCTACCACGTTGTTTAGCTGGGCATGGGAATCCCTGTCTACCACGTTGTTTAGCTGGTCATGGGAATCCCTGTCTACCACGTTGTTTAGCCAGTTAGCTGGGCATGGGAATCCCTGTCTACCACGTTGTTTAGCTGTGCATGGGAATCCCTGTCTACCACGTTGTTTAGCTGGGCATGGGGATCCCTGTCTACCACGTTGTTTAGCCAGTTAGCTGGGCATGGGAATCCCTTTCTACCACGTTGTTTAGCTGGGCATGGGACCCCTGTCTACCACGTTGTTTAGCCAGTTAGCTGGGCATGGGAATACCTGTCTACCACGTTGTTTAGCCAGTTAGCTGGGCATGGGAATCCCTGTCTACCAAGTTGTTTAGCTGGGCATGGAATCCCTGTCTACCACGTCGTTTAGCTGGGCATGGAATCCCTGTCTACCACGTTGTTTAGCTGGGCATGGGAATCCCTGTCTACCACGTTGTTTAGCCAGTTAGCTGGGCATGGGAATACCTGTCTACCACGTTGTTTAGCTGGGCATGGGAATCCCTGTCTACCACGTTGTTTAGCTGATCATGGGAATCCCTGTCTACCACGTTGTTTAGCCAGTTAGCTGGGCATGGGATCCCTGTCTACCACGTTGTTTAGCCAGTTAGCTGGGCATGGGAATCCCTGTCTACCACGTTGTTTAGCTGTGCATGGGAATCCCTGTCTACCACGTTGTTTAGCTGGGCATGGGGATCCCTGTCTACCACGTTGTTTAGCCAGTTAGCTGGGCATGGGAATCCCTTTCTACCACGTTGTTTAGCTGGTCATGGGAATCCCTGTCTACCACGTTGTTTAGCCAGTTAGCTGGGCATGGGAATCCCTGTCTACCACGTTGTTTAGCTGTGCATGGGAATCCCTGTCTACCACGTTGTTTAGCTGGGCATGGGAATCCCTGTCTACCACGTTGCCAGTTAGCTGGGCATGGGGATCCCTGTCTACCACGTTGTTTTTAGCTGGGCATGGGACCCCTTTCTACCACGTTGTTTAGCTGGGCATGGGACCCCTGTCTACCACGTTGTTTAGCCAGTTAGCTGGGCATGGGAATACCTGTCTACCACGTTGTTTAGCCAGTTAGCTGGGCATGGGAATCCCTGTCTACCAAGTTGTTTAGCTGGGCATGGGAATCCCTGTCTACCACGTTGTTTAGCTGGGCATGGAATCCCTGTCTACCACGTTGTTTAGCCAGTTAGCTGGGCATGGGAATACCTGTCTACCACGTTGTTTAGCTGGGCATGGGAATCCCTGTCTACCACGTTGTTTAGCTGGTCATGGGAATCCCTGTCTACCACGTTGTTTAGCCAGTTAGCTGGGCATGGGGATCCCTGTCTACCACGTTGTTTAGCCAGTTAGCTGGGCATGGGAATCCCTGTCTACCACGTTGTTTAGCTGTGCATGGGAATCCCTGTCTACCACGTTGTTTAGCTGGGCATGGGAATCCCAGTCTACCACGTTGTTTAGCCAGTTAGCTGGGCATGGGAATCCCTTTCTACCACGTTGTTTAGCTGGTCATGGGAATCCCTGTCTACCACGTTGTTTAGCCAGTTAGCTGGGCATGGGAATCCCTGTCTACCACGTTGTTTAGCTGTGCATGGGAATCCCTGTCTACCACGTTGTTTAGCTGTGCATGGGAATCCCTGTCTACCACGTTGTTTAGCTGGGCATGGGGATCCCTGTCTACCACGTTGTTTAGCCAGTTAGCTGGGCATGGGAATCCCTTTCTACCACGTTGTTTAGCTGGGCATGGGACCCCTGTCTACCACGTTGTTTAGCCAGTTAGCTGGGCATGGGAATACCTGTCTACCACGTTGTTTAGCCAGTTAGCTGGGCATGGGAATCCCTGTCTACCAAGTTGTTTAGCTGGGCATGGGAATCCCTGTCTACCACGTCGTTTAGCTGGGCATGGAATCCCTGTCTACCACGTTGTTTAGCTGGGCATGGGAATCCCTGTCTACCACGTTGTTTAGCCAGTTAGCTGGGCATGGGAATACCTGTCTACCACGTTGTTTAGCCAGTTAGCTGGGCATGGGAATCCCTGTCTACCACGTTGTTTAGCTGGGCATGGGACCCCTGTCTACCACGTTGTTTAGCCAGTTAGCTGGGCATGGGAATACCTGTCTACCACGTTGTTTAGCCAGTTAGCTGGGCATGGGAACCCTGTCTACCAAGTTGTTTAGCTGTGCATGGGAATCCCTGTCTACCACGTTGTTTAGCTGGGCATGGGAATCCCTGTCTACCAAGTTGTTTAGCTGGGCATGGGAATCCCTGTCTACCACGTTGTTTAGCTGGGCATGGGAATCCCTGTCTACCACATTGTTTAGCTGGGCATGGGAATCCCTGTCTACCACATTGTTTAGCTGGGCATGGGAATCCCTGTCAACCACGTTGTTTAGCTGGGCATGGGAATCACTGTCTACCACGTTGTTTAGCTGGGCATGGGAAATCCCTGTCTACCACGTTGTTTAGCTGGGCATGGGAATCCCTGTCTACCACGTTGTTTAGCTGGGCATGGGAAATCCCTGTCTACCACGTTGTTTAGCTGGGCATGGGAATCCCTGTCTACCACGTTGTTTAGCTGGGCATGGGAATCCCTGTCTACCACGTTGTTTAGCTGGGCATGGGAATACCCGTTGTCAGTTAGCCACGTTGTTTAGCCACGTTGTTTAGCTGGGTGGCTTACCACGTTGGCCAGTTAGCTGGGCATGGGAATCCCTGTCTACCACGTTGTTTAGCTGGGCATGGGAATCCCTGTCTACCACGTTGTTTAGCTGGTCATGGGAATCCCTGTCTACCACGTTGTTTAACCAGTTAGCTGGGCATGGGAGGTGGTATAGTTTAAAGTGGCTTGTGTTTAGCCAGTTAGCTGGACATGGGAATCCCTGTCTACCACGTTGTTTAGCCAGTTAGCTGGGCATGGGAATCCCTGTCTACCACGTTGTTTAGCCATTTAGCTGGGCATGGGAATCCCTGTCTACCACGTTGTTTAGCCAGTTAGCTGGGCATGGAATCCCTGTCTACCACATTGTTTAGCTGGGCATGGGAATCCCTGTCTACCACGTTGTTTAGCCAGTTAGCTGGGCATGGGTATCCCTGTCTACCACGTTGTTTAGCCAGTTAGCTGGGCAAGGGAATCACTGTCTACCACGTTGTTTAGCTGGGCATGGAATCCCTGTCTACCACGTTGTTTAGCTGGGCATGGAATTCCTGTCTACCACATTGTTTAGCTGGGCATGGGGATCCCTGTCTACCACGTTGTTTAGCTGGGCATGGATATCCCTGTCTACCACGTTGTTTAGCTGGGCATGGGAATCCCTGTCTACCACGTCGTTTAGCCAGTTAGCTGGGCATGGATTCCCTGTCTACCACATTGTTTAGCTGGGCATGGGTATTCCTGTCTACCACGTTGTTTAGCTGGGCATGGAATCCCTGTCTACCACGTTGTTTAGCCAGTTAGCTGGTCATGGGAGGTGGTATAGTTTAAAGTGGCTTGTGTTTAGCCAGTTAGCTATTCCAGAACAACTCTTTCTAAAGGCTTTTCCATTAAACCTTCCCAATTAAATGTTAACGGCAATGTAGTCTGACCCGTAGTCTGACCCGTAGTCTGACCTGTCGTCTGACCTGTAGTCTGACCTGTCGTCTGACCTGTAGTCTGACCTGTAGTCTGACCTGTAGTCTGACCTGTAGTCTGACCCGTAGTCTGACCCGTAGTCTGACCCGTAGTCTGACCCGTAGTCTGACCCGTATTCTGACCTGTAGTCTGACCCGTAGTCTGACCCGTAGTCTGACCCGTAGTCTGACCCGTAGTCTGACCCGTAGTCTGACCTGTAGTCTGACATGTCGTCTGACCTGTCGTCTGACCTGTAGTCTGACCTGTAGTCTGACCTGTCGTCTGACCTGTCGTCTGACCTGTATTCTGACCTGTCGTCTGACCTGTAGTCTGACCTGTATTCTGACCTGTATTCTGACCTGTATTCTGACCTGTCGTCTGACCTGTCGTCTGACCTGTAGTCTGACCTGTATTCTGACCCGTCGTCTGACCCGTAGTCTGACCCGTCGTCTGACCCGTCGTCTGACCCGTCGTCTGACCCGTCGTCTGACCCGTCGTCTGACCCGTAGTCTGACCCGTAGTCTGACCCGTAGTCTGACCCGTAGTCTGACCCGTAGTCTGACCCGTAGTCTGACATGTAGTCTGACCCGTAGTCTGACCCGTAGTCTGACCCGTAGTCTGACCTGTAGTCTGACATGTATTCTGACCTGTCGTCTGACCTGTCGTCTGACCTGTCGTCTGACCCGTAGTCTGACCTGTATTCTGACCTGTAGTCTGACCTGTCGTCTGACCCGTAGTCTGACCTGTATTCTGACCTGTAGTCTGACCTGTCGTCTGACCCGTAGTCTGACCCGTAGTCTGACCCGTATTCTGACCTGTAGTCTGACCTGTAGTCTGACCCGTAGTCTGACCTGTAGTCTGACATGTAGTCTGACCCGTAGTCTGACCTGTAGTCTGACCCGTAGTCTGACCTGTAGTCTGACCTGTAGTCTGACCTGTATTCTGACCTGTATTCTGACCTGACCTGACCTGTCGTCTGACCTGTAGTCTGACCTGTATTCTGACCTGTAGTCTGACCTGTAGTCTGACCTGTCGTCTGACCTGTATTCTGACCCGTAGTCTGACCCGTAGTCTGACCTGTAGTCTGACATGTAGTCTGACCCGTAGTCTGACCCGTAGTCTGACCCGTAGTCTGACCTGTAGTCTGACCTGTAGTCTGACCTGTAGTCTGACCTGTAGTCTGACCTGTAGTCTGACCTGTCGTCTGACCTGTAGTCTGACCTGTATTCTGACCTGTAGTCTGACCTGTAGTCTGACCTGTCGTCTGACCTGTAGTCTGACCTGTCGTCTGACCTGTAGTCTGACCCGTAGTCTGACCCGTAGTCTGACCTGTATTCTGACCTGTAGTCTGACCCGTAGTCTGACCTGTAGTCTGACCTGTCGTCTGACCTGTAGTCTGACCTGTAGTCTGACCTGTATTCTGACCTGTATTCTGAGCTGTCGTCTGACCTGTCGTCTGACCTGTAGTCTGACCTGTCGTCTGACCCGTAGTCTGACCCGTAGTCTGACCCGTAGTCTGACCCGTAGTCTGACCCGTCGTCTGACCCGTAGTCTGACCCGTAGTCTGACCCGTAGTCTGACCCGTAGTCTGACCCGTAGTCTGACCCGTATTCTGACCCGTAGTCTGACCCGTAGTCTGACCCGTAGTCTGACCCGTCGTCTGACCCGTCGTCTGACCCGTAGTCTGACCTGTAGTCTGACCTGTCGTCTGACCTGTAGTCTGACCTGTAGTCTGACCTGTCGTCTGACCTGTAGTCTGACCTGTCGTCTGACCTGTAGTCTGACCTGTAGTCTGACCTGTAGTCTGACCTGTCGTCTGACCTGTAGTCTGACCTGTAGTCTGACCTGTAGTCTGACCTGTCGTCTGACCTGTAGTCTGACCTGTATTCTGACCTGTAGTCTGACCTGTATTCTGACCTGTAGTCTGACCTGTCGTCTGACCTGTCGTCTGACCTGTAGTCTGACCTGTCGTCTGACCTGTAGTCTGACCTGTAGTCTGACCTGTAGTCTGACCTGTTGTCTGACCTGTTGTCTGACCTGGAAGAACCATTGGATTATTTGTATGAATCACATGGGCATTTGTTGTTGTTGTGCAAACTCTGCCATCACATGCGGTACAGAAACACCACTCGTCAAACACCAGTCTCTTGATTGGTGCAGAAACACAGCTAGTCAAACACCAGTCTCTTGATTGGTGCAGAAACACAGCAAGTCAAACACCAGTCTCTTGATTGGTGCAGAAACACCACTCGTCAAACACCAGTCTCTTGATTGGTGCAGAAACACAGCTAGTCAAACACCAGTCTCTTGATTGGTGCAGAAACACCGCTAGTCAAACACCAGTCTCTTGATTGGTGCAGAAACACAGCTAGTCAAACACCAGTCTCTTGATTGGTGCAGAAACACAGCTAGTCAAACACCAGTCTCTTGATTGGTGCAGAAACACCACTAGTCAAACACCAGTCTCTTGATTGGTGCAGAAACACCACTAGTCAAACACCAGTCTCTTGATTGGTGCAGAAACACCACTAGTCAAACACCAGTCTCTTGATTGGTGCAGAAACACAGCTAGTCAAACACCAGTCTCTTGATTGGTGCAGAAACACCGCTAGTCAAACACCAGTCTCTTGATTGGTGCAGAAACACAGCTAGTCAAACACCAGTCTCTTGATTGGTGCAGAAACACAGCTAGTCAAACACCAGTCTCTTGATTGGTGCAGAAACACCACTAGTCAAACACCAGTCTCTTGATTGGTGCAGAAACACAGCTCGTCAAACACCAGTCTCTTGATTGGTGCAGAAACACCACTAGTCAAACACCAGTCTCTTGATTGGTGCAGAAACACAGCTAGTCAAACACCAGTCTCTTGATTGGTGCAGAAACACCACTAGTCAAACACCAGTCTCTTGATTGGTGCAGAAACACAGCTCGTCAAACACCAGTCTCTTGATTGGTGCAGAAACACAGCTAGTCAAACACCAGTCTCTTGATTGGTGCAGAAACACAGCTAGTCAAACACCAGTCTCTTGATTGGTGCAGAAACACCATTCGTCAAACACCAGTCTCTTGATTGGTGCAGAAACACCATTCGTCAAACACCAGTCTCTTGATTGGTGCAGAAACACCATTAGTCAAACACCAGTCTCTTGATTGGTGCAGAAACACAGCAAGTCAAACACCAGTCTCTTGATTGGTGCAGAAACACAGCAAGTCAAACACCAGTCTCTTGATTGGTGCAGAAACACCACTAGTCAAACACCAGTCTCTTGATTGGTGCAGAAACACAGCTCGTCAAACACCAGTCTCTTGATTGGTGCAGAAACACCACTAGTCAAACACCAGTCTCTTGATTGGTGCAGAAACACCACTAGTCAAACACCAGTCTCTTGATTGGTGCAGAAACACAGCTAGTCAAACGTGTACCTGCTGAGATAACATTGTATTATGGTTATACAGGGAGTGGCTGTACCTGCTGTGGTAACGTTGTAATAACGTTGTATTATGGTTATACAGGGAGTGGCTGTACCTGCTGTGGTAACGTTGTATTATGGTTATACAGGAAGTGGCTGTACCTGTTGTGATAACGTTGTAATAACGTTGTATTGTGGTTATACAGGGAGTGGCTGTACCTGCTGTGGTAACATTGTAATAACGTTGTATTATGGTTATACAGGGAGTGGCTGTACCTGCTGTGGTAACATTGTATTGTGGTTATACAGGGAGTGGCTGTACCTGCTGTGATAACGTTGTATTATGGTTATACAGGGAGTGGCTGTACCTGCTGTGGTAACATTGTATTATGGTTATACAGGGAGTGGCTGTACCTGCTGTGGTAATGTTGTAATAACGTTGTATTGTGGTTATACAGGGAGAGGCTGTACCTGCTGTGGTAACGTTGTAATAACGTTGTATTGTGGTTATACAGGGAGAGGCTGTACCTGCTGTGGTAACGTTGTATTGTGGTTATACAGGAAGTGGCTGTACCTGCTGTGGTAACGTTGTAATAATGTTGTATTGTGGTTATACAGGAAGTGGCTGTACCTGCTGTGGTAACGTTGTAATAATGTTGTATTGTGGTTATACAGGGAGTGGCTGTACCTGCTGTGGTAACGTTGTAATAATGTTGTATTGTGGCTATACAGGGAGAGGCTGTACCTGCTGTGGTAACGTTGTAATAATGTTGTATTGTGGTTATACAGGAAGTGGCTGTACCCGCTGTGGTAACGTTGTAATAATGTTGTATTGTGGTTATACAGGGAGAGGCTGTACCTGCTGTGGTAACGTTGCATTATGGTTTTACAGGAAGTGGCTGTACCTGCTGTGGTAACGTTGTAATAACGTTGTATTGTGGTTATACAGGCAGTGGCTGTACCTGCTGTGGTAACGTTGTAATAACGTTGTATTGTGGTTATACAGGCAGTGGCTGTACCTGCTGTGGTAACGTTGTAATAACGTTGTATTGTGGTTATACAGGGAGTGGCTGTACCTGCTGTGGTAACGTTGTAATAATGTTGCATTATGGTTTTACAGGGAGTGGCTGTACCTGCTGTGGTAACGTTGTAATAACGTTGTATTATGGTTATACAGGGAGTGGCTGTACCTGCTGTGGTAACATTGTATTATGGTTATACAGGGAGTGGCTGTACCTGCTGTGGTAAGTGGCTGTTGTAATAACGTTGTATTGTGGTTATACAGGAGTGGCTGTACCTGCTGTGGTAACGTAATGTATTATGGTTATACAGGGAGTGGCTGTACCTGCTGTGATGTGTAATAACGTTGTATTGTGGTTATACAGGGAAGTGGCTGTACCTGCTGTGATAACGGTGTAATAACATTGTATTGTGGTTATACAGGAAGTGGCTGTACCTGCTGTGGTAACATTGTATTATGGTTATACAGGGAGTGGCTGTACCTGCTGTGGTAACGTTGTATTGTGGTTATACAGGGAGTGGCTGTACCTGCTGTGGTAACGTTGTAATAACGTTGTATTGTGGTTATACAGGGAGTGGCTGTACCTGCTGTGGTAACGTTGTAATAACGTTGTATTGTGGTTATACAGGAAGTGGCTGTACCTGCTGTGGTAACATTGTATTATGGTTATACAGGAAGTGGCTGTACCTGCTGTGGTAACAATGTTGTATTGTGGTCATACTGGAAGTGGCTGTACCTGCTGTGGTAACATTGTAATAACGTTGTATTGTGGTTATACAGGAAGTGGCTGTACCTGCTGTGGTAACATTGTATTATGGTTATACAGGAAGTGGCTGTACCTGCTGTGGTAACGTTGTAATAATGTTGTATTGTGGTTATACAGGAAGTGGCTGTACCTGCTGTGGTAACGTTGTAATAACGTTGTATTGTGGTTTTACAGGAAGTGGCTGTACCTGCTGTGGTAACGTTGTAATAATGTTGTATTGTGGTTATACAGGAAGTGGCTGTACCTGCTCTGGTAACATTGTAATAACGTTGTATTGTGGTTATACAGGTAGTGGCTGTACCTGCTGCTGTGGTAACGTTGTAATAATGTTGTATTGTGGTTATACAGGAAGTGGCTGTACCTGCTGTGGTAACATTGTAATAACGTTGTATTGTGGTTATACAGGGAGTGGCTGTACCTGCTGTGGTAACGTTGTAATAATGTTGTGTTATGGTTATACAGGGAGTGGCTGTACCTGCTGTGGTAACATTGTATTGTAGTTATACAGGGAGTGGCTGTACCTGCTGTGGTAACGTTGTAATAATGTTGTATTGTGGTTATACAGGGAGAGGCTGTACCTGCTGTGGTAACGTTGTAATAACGTTGTATTGTGGTTATACAGGGAGTGGCTGTACCTGCTGTGGTAACGTTGTAATAACGTTGTATTGTGGTTATACAGGGAGTGGCTGTACCTGCTGTGCCATGAGATGTTGAACAGGGAGTGGCTGTACCTGTTCCAGTACTCAACAGACAACATTTACACACTACAGATCTGTACCCCGTAACTCCTCTATAAACCCTGTGAGTACACACACTACAGATCAACCCTGTGAGTACACACACACTACAGATCAACCCTGTGAGTACACACACACTACAGATCAATTGTGAGTTATACACACACTACAGATCAACCCTGTGAGTACACACACACTACAGATCAACCCTGTGAGTACACACACTACAGATCAACCTGCTGTGAGTACACACACACTACAGATGTATTGTGAGTACACACACACTACAGATCAACCCTGTGAGTACACACACACTACAGATCAACCCTGTGAGTACACACACACTACAGATCAACCCTGTGAGTAACATTGTACATACAGATCAACCCTGTGAGTACACACACACTGCAGATCAACCCTGTGAGTACACACTACAGATCAACCCTGTGAGTACACACACACTACAGATCAACCCTGTGAGTACACACACTACAGATCAACCCTGTGAGTACACACACACTACAGATCAACCCTGTGAGTAACACACTACAGATCAGTGGCCCTGCTGAGTACTGATGATGTTGACGGTGTGTGTATAGGACCACCTGTCGTATTTCCACTTTGTGGGTCGTGTGATGGGCCTGGCAGTGTTCCATAGTCACTATATCAAGTTATACAGGCTGTACCTGGAGGTTGTATTGTGGTTATACACCCTGTACCCTTGGTACAAGCAGCTGCTGAGATGGAAACCTATTATGCTACAAGACCTGGAGACCACTGATCCTGAACTTCACAAGAGCCTGGTCTGGATACTGTGAGTACCACACACTAGGAATTACACTAGCTTTACTGACCCTGGACTAGACAAGCGTCTGGATACTGTGAGTAACACACACTAGGAATTACACTAGCTTTACTGATCCTGGACTAGACAAGAGTCTGGTCTGATACCTGTGAGTACACACACTAGGAATTACACTAGCTTTACTGATCCTGGACTAGACAAGAGTCTGGTCTGGATACCGTGAGTACCACACACTAGGAATTACACTAGCTTTACTGATCCTGGACTAGACAAGAGTCTGGTCTGGATACCGTGAGTACCACACACTAGGAATTACACTAGCTTTACTGATCCTGGACTAGACAAGAGTCTGGTCTGGATACCGTGAGTACCACACACTAGGAATTACACTAGCTTTACTGATCCTGGACTAGACAAGAGTCTGGTCTGGATACCGTGAGTACCACACACTAGGAATTACACTAGCTTTACTGATCCTGGACTAGACAAGAGTCTGGTCTGGATACCGTGAGTACCACACACTAGGAATTACACTAGCTTTACTGACCCTGGACTAGACAAGCGTCTGGATACTGTGAGTAACACACTAGTAATTACACTAGCTTTACTGATCCTGGACTAGACAAGCGTCTGGATACTGTGAGTACCAGACACTAGTAATTACACTAGCTTTACTGATCCTGGACTATACAAGCATCTTTATACTGTGAGTACCACACACTAGTAATTACACTAGCCTTACTGACCCTGGACTAGACACAAGTCTGGTCTGGATACTGTGAGTACCACACACACACACTAGTAATTACTCTAGCTTTACTGACCCTGGACTAGACACAAGTCTGGTCTGGATACCGTGAGTACCACACACTAGTAATTAGACTAGCTTTACTGATCCTGGACTATACAAGCATCTTTATACCGTGAGTACCACACACTAGTAATTACACTAGCTTTACTGACCCTGGACTAGACACAAGTC
This sequence comes from Oncorhynchus masou masou, assembly GCF_036934945.1. Classification (NCBI taxonomy): domain Eukaryota; kingdom Metazoa; phylum Chordata; class Actinopteri; order Salmoniformes; family Salmonidae; genus Oncorhynchus; species Oncorhynchus masou. Next base: position 411,370 of record NW_027013031.1, read on the forward strand.
TGGTCTGGATACCGTGAGTACCACACACTAGTAATTAGACTAGCTTTACTGATCCTGGACTATACAAGCGTCTGGATACCGTGAGTACCACACACTAGTAATTACACTAGCCTTACTGAACCTGGACTACACAAGTCTGGATACTGTGAGTACCAGACACTAGTAATTACACTAGCTTTACTGACCCTGGACTAGACAAGAGTCTGGTCTGGATACTGTGAGTACCACACACTAGTAATTACACTAGCTTTACTGATCCTGGACTAGACAAGAGTCTGGTCTGGATACTGTGAGTACCACACACTAGTAATTACACTAGCTTTACTGACCCTGGACTAGACACGAGTCTGGTCTGGATACTGTGAGTACCAGACACTAGTAATTACACTAGCTTTACTGATCCTGGACTAGACACGAGTCTGGTCTGGATACTGTGAGTACCACACACTAGTAATTACACTAGCTTTACTGATCCTGGACTATACAAGCGTCTGGATACTGTGAGTACCACACACTAGTAATTAGACTAGCCTTACTGATCCTGGACTATACAAGCGTCTGGTTACTGTGAGTACCACACACTAGTAATTAGACTAGCCTTACTGATCCTGGACTAGACATGAGTACCACACACTAGGAATTATACTAGCTTTGTGCCAGCAGTGTCTCTCCATTTCTGGCTATTACAATGTTGTGTGTGTGTGTGTGTGTGTGTGCGTGTGTGTGTGTGCGTGTGTGTGTGTGTGTGTGTGTAGGGAGAATGACATCTCGTCGGTTCTAGATCATACGTTCTGCGTGGAACACAGTGCCTTCGGGAAGTTCCTTCAACATGAGCTGAAACCCAACGGTCAGAACCTCCCGGTAACCGAGGACAACAAGAAGGAGTACGTGAAGCTTTATGTCACCTGGAGGTTTATGAGGGGCATCGAGGCTCAGTTCTTAGCTCTGCAGAAAGGATTCAGCCAACTGATTCCTCAACACCTCCTCAAACCATTTGACCACAAGGAGCTGGAGGTACCTGTCTGTTGTACCTGTCTGTTGTACCTGTCTGTTGTACCTGTCTGTTGTACCTGTCTGTTATACCAGTCTGTCTGTTGTACCTGTCTGTTGTACCTGTCTGTTATACCTGTTTGTCTGTTATACCTGTCTGTCTGTTATACCTGTCTGTCTGTTATACCTGTCTGTTATACCTGTCTGTCTGTTGTACCTGTCTGTTGTACCTGTCTGTCTGTTGTACCTGTCTGTCTGTTGTACCTGTCTGTTGTACCTGTCTGTCTGTTGTACCTGTCTGTCTGTTGTACCTGTCTGTTATACCTGTCTGTCTGTTGTACCTGTCTGTTGTACCTGTCTGTTATACCTGTTTGTCTGTTATACCTGTCTGTCTGTTATACCTGTCTGTCTGTTATACCTGTCTGTTATACCTGTTTGTCTGTTATACCTGTCTGTCTGTTATACCTGTCTGTCTGTTATACCTGTCTGTTATACCTGGCTGTCTGTTGTACCTGTCTGTTATACCTGTCTGTTGTACCTGTCTGTTGTACCTGTCTGTTGTACCTGTCTGTCTGTTGTACCTGTCTGTTATACCAGTCTGTCTGTTGTACCTGTCTGTTGTACCTGTCTGTTGTACCTGTCTGTTGTACCTGTCTGTCTGTTGTACCTGTCTGTTATACCAGTCTGTCTGTTGTACCTGTCTGTTGTACCTGTCTGTTATACCTGTTTGTCTGTTATACCTGTCTGTCTGTTATACCTGTCTGTCTGTTATACCTGTCTGTTATACCTGTCTGTCTGTTGTACCTGTCTGTTGTACCTGTCTGTCTGTTGTACCTGTCTGTCTGTTGTACCTGTCTGTTGTACCTGTCTGTTGTACCTGTCTGTCTGTTGTACTGTTGTCTGTCTGTTGTACCTGTCTGTTATACCTGTCTGTCTGTTGTACCTGTCTGTTGTACCTGTCTGTTATACCTGTTTGTCTGTTATACCTGTCTGTCTGTTATACCTGTCTGTCTGTTATACCTGTCTGTTATACCTGGCTGTCTGTTGTACCTGTCTGTTATACCTGTTTGTCTGTTGTACCTGTCTGTCTGTTGTACCTGTCTGTTGTTGTCTGTCTGTCTGTTATACCTGTCTGTCTGTTATACCTGTCTGTCTGTTGTACCTGTCTGTTGTACCTGTCTGTCTGTTGTACCTGTCTGTCTGTTGTACCTGTCTGTCTGTTATACCTGTCTGTCTGTTGTACCTGTCTGTCTGTTGTACCTGTCTGTCTGTTGTACCTGTCTGTCTGTTGTACCTGTCTGTCTGTTGTACCTGTCTGTTGTACCTGTCTGTCTGTTGTACCTGTCTGTTGTACCTGTCTGTCTGTTGTACCTGTCTGTCTGTTGTACCTGTCTGTCTGTTGTACCTGTCTGTTATGTCTGTCTGTTGTACCTGTCTGTCTGTTGTACCTGTCTGTCTGTTGTACCTGTCTGTCTGTTGTACCTGTCTGTCTGTTGTACCTGTCTGTCTGTTATGTCTGTCTGTTATACCTGTCTGTTGTACCTGTCTGTTGTACCTGTCTGTCTGTTGTATCTGTCTGTTATACCTGTCTGTTGTACCTGTCTGTCTGTTGTACCTGTCTGTCTGTTGTACCTGTCTGTTGTACCTGTCTGTTGTACCTGTCTGTTGTACCTGTCTGTCTGTTGTACCTGTCTGTCTGTTGTACCTGTCTGTTATGTCTGTCTGTTATACCTGTCTGTTGTACCTGTCTGTCTGTTGTATCTGTCTGTTATACCTGTCTGTTGTACCTGTCTGTCTGTGTTGTACCTGTCTGTCTGTGTTGTACATGTCTGTCTGTTGTACCTGTCTGTTGTACCTGTCTGTCTGTTGTACCTGTCTGTTGTACATGTCTGTTATGTCTGTCTGTTATACCTGTTTGACTTGCTGTCTGTCTGTTACAGTTGAAGTCAGAAGTTTACACCTTCGCCAAATACATTTAAACTCAGTTTTTCACCATTCCTGACATTTAATCCTGTCTTTCGTCAGTTAGGATCACCACTTTATTTAAAGAATGTGAAATGTCAGAATAATAGTAGAGATAATTTATTTCAGCTTTTATTTCTTTCATCATATTCCCAGTGGGTCAGAAGTTTACATTCACTCAATTAGTATTTGGTAGCATTGCCTTTAAATTGTTTAACTTGGGTCAAACGTTTCGGGTAGCCTTCCACAAGCTTCCCACAATAAGTTGGGTGAATTTTGGCCCATTCCTCCTAACAGAGCTGGTGTAACTGAGTCAGGTTTGTAGGCCTCTTTGCTCGCAAACGCTTTTTCAGTTCTGCCCACAAATTTTCTATAGGATTGAGGTCAGGACTTTGTGATGGCCACTCCAATACCTTGACTTTGTTGTCCTTAAGCAGTTTTGGAAGTATGCTTGGGGTCATTGTCCATTTGGACAATACTAGCGTACTATTGTTTGTACAGATGAACGTAGTACCTTCAGGTGTTTGGAAATTGCTCCCAAGGATGAACCAGACTTGTGGAGGTCTACAATTTATTTTCTGAGGTCTTGGCTGATTCCTTTTGATTTTCCTATGATGTCAAGCAAAGAGGCACTGAGTTTGAAGGTAGGCCTTGAAATATTTCCACAGGTACACCTCCAATTGACTCAAATTATGTCAATTAGCCAGAAGCTTCTAAAGCCATGACATCATTTTCTGGAATTTTCCAAGATGTTTAAAGGCAGTCAATTTAGTGTATGTAAACTTCTGACCCACTGGAATTGTGATACAATGAATTATAAGTGAAATAATCTGTCTGTAAACAATTGTTGGAAAAATGACTTGTGTCATGCACAAAGTTGATGTCCTAACTGACTTACCAAAACTATAGTTTGTTAACAAGAAATGTGTGGGGTTGAAAAACAAGTTTTAATGAATCCAACCTAAGTGTATGTAAACTTCCAACTTCATCTGTATACCTGTCTGTCTGTTTTGCCTTTCTGGCTGGCTGGCTGGCTGGCTGGCTATTCTGGCTGTCTCTCTCTCTCTAATTGATAATCGGAGGCCTGTCTAACTCTCTCTCCCTGTCTCTCTCTCTCTAGTTGATCATCTGAGGCCTGTCTAACTTTCTCCCTGTCTCTCTCTCCCTAGTTGATCATTTGAGGCCTGTCTAACTCTCTCCCTGTCTCTCTCTCCCTAGTTGATAATCTGAGGCCTGTCTACCTGTCTCTCTCTCTAATTGATAATCGGAGGCCTCTCTCTCTCTCTAATTGATAATCGGAGGCCTGTCTCTCTCTCTAATTGATAATCTGAGGCCGGTCTCCCTGTCTCTCGCTCTAATTGATAATCGGAGGCCTGTCTCTCTCTAATTGATCATCGGAGGCCTGTCTCCCTGTCTCTCTCTCTAGTTGATAATCAGAGGCCTGTCAGGCATGTCTCTCTCTCCCTAGTTGATAATCTGAGGCCTGTCTAACTCTCTCTCCCTGTCTCTCTCTCTAGTTGATAATCGGAGGCCAGTCTCTCTCTAGTGTATAATCTGAGGCCTGTCTCCCTGTCTCTCCCTAGTGTATAATCGGAGGCCTGTCTCCCTGTCTCTCCCTAGTGTATAATCGGAGGCCTGTCTCCCTGTCTCTCTCTAGTGTATAATCGGAGGCCTGTCTCCCTGTCTCTCTCTAGTGTATAATCGGAGGCCTGTCTCCCTGTCTCTCCCTAGTGTATAATCGGAGGCCTGTCTCCCTGTCTCTCTCTAGTGTATAATCAGAGGCCTGTCTCTCTCTAGTGTATAATCGGAGGCCTGTCTCTCCCTAGTGTATAATCGGAGGCCTGTCTCCCTGTCTCTCCCTAGTGTATAATCGGAGGCCTGTCTCTCTCTAGTGTATAATCGGAGGCCTGTCTCCCTGTCTCTCCCTAGTGTATAATCGGAGGCCTGTCTCTCCCTAGTGTATAATCGGAGGCCTGTCTCTCCCTAGTGTATAATCGGAGGCCTGTCTCTCCCTAGTGTATAATCGGAGGCCTGTCTCTCCCTAGTGTATAATCGGAGGCCTGTCTCTCCCTAGTGTATAATCGGAGGTCTGTCTCTCTCTAATTGATCATCGGAGGCCTGTCTCCCTGTCTCTCTCTCTAGTTGATAATCAGAGGCCTGTCAGGCATGTCTCTCTCTCCCTAGTTGATAATCTGAGGCCTGTCTAACTCTCTCTCCCTGTCTCTCTCTCTCTAGTTGATAATCGGAGGCCAGTCTCTCTCTAGTGTATAATCTGAGGCCTGTCTCCCTGTCTCTCCCTAGTGTATAATCGGAGGCCTGTCTCCCTGTCTCTCCCTAGTGTATAATCGGAGGCCTGTCTCCCTGTCTCTCTCTAGTGTATAATCGGAGGCCTGTCTCCCTGTCTCTCTCTAGTGTATAATCGGAGGCCTGTCTCCCTGTCTCTCTCTAGTGTATAATCGGAGGCCTGTCTCCCTGTCTCTCCCTAGTGTATAATCGGAGGCCTGTCTCCCTGTCTCTCTCTAGTGTATAATCTGAGGCCTGTCTCTCTCTAGTGTATAATCGGAGGCCTGTCTCTCCCTAGTGTATAATCGGAGGCCTGTCTCCCTGTCTCTCCCTAGTGTATAATCGGAGGCCTGTCTCTCTCTAGTGTATAATCGGAGGCCTGTCTCCCTGTCTCTCCCTAGTGTATAATCGGAGGCCTGTCTCTCCCTAGTGTATAATCGGAGGCCTGTCTCTCCCTAGTGTATAATCGGAGGCCTGTCTCCCTAGTGTATAATCGGAGGCCTCTCCCTAGTGTATAATCGGAGGCCTGTCTCTCCCTAGTGTATAATCGGAGGTCTGTCTCCCTGTCTCTCCCTAGTGTATAATCGGAGGCCTGTCTCCCTGTCTCTCTCTAGTGTATAATCTGAGGCCTGTCTCCCTGTCTCTCCCTAGTGTATAATCGGAGGCCTGTCTCTCCCTAGTGTATAATCGGAGCCTTTCTCTCTCTAGTGTATAATCGGAGGCCTGTCTCTCCCTAGTGTATAATCGGAGGCCTGTCTCTCTCTAGTGTATAATCGGAGGCCTGTCTCCCTGTCTCTCCCTAGTGTATAATCGGAGGCCTGTCTCTCCCTAGTGTATAATCGGAGGCCTGTCACTCCCTAGTGTATAATCGGAGGCCTGTCTCTCTCTAGTGTTTAATCGGAGGCCTGTCTCTCCCTAGTGTATAATCGGAGGCCTGTCTCCCTGTCTCTCTCTAGTGTATAATCGGAGGCCTGTCTCTCTCTAGTGTTTAATCGGAGGCCTGTCACTCCCTAGTGTATAATCGGAGGCCTGTCTCCCTGTCTCTCTCTAGTGTATAATCGGAGGCCTGTCTCTCTCTAGTGTTTAATCGGAGGCCTGTCACTCCCTAGTGTATAATCGGAGGCCTGTCTCTCTCTAGTGTTTAATCGGAGGCCTGTCTCTCCCTAGTGTATAATCGGAGGCCTGTCTCTCCCTAGTGTTTAATCGGAGGCCTGTCTCTCTCTAGTGTTTAATCGGAGGCCTGTCTCCCTGTCTCTCTCTAGTGTTTAATCGGAGGCCTGTCTCTCCCTAGTGTATAATCGGAGGCCTGTCTCTCTCTAGTGTTTAATCGGAGGCCTGTCTCTCTCTAGTGTTTAATCGGAGGCCTGTCTCCCTGTCTCTCTCTAGTGTTTAATCGGAGGCCTGTCTCTCCCTAGTGTATAATCGGAGGCCTGTCTCTCCCTAGTGTTTAATCGGAGGCCTGTCTCTCTCTAGTGTTTAATCGGAGGCCTGTCTCTCCCTAGTGTATAATCGGAGGCCTGTCTCTCCCTAGTGTATAATCTGAGGCCTGTCTCCCTGTCTCTCCCTAGTGTATAATCTGAGGCCTGTCTCCCTGTGTCTCTCTAGTGTATAATCGGAGGCCTGTCTCCCTGTCTCTCCCTAGTGTATAATCGGAGGCCTGTCTCCCTGTCTCTCCCTAGTGTATAATCGGAGGCCTGTCTCCCTGTCTCTCCCTAGTGTATAATCGGAGGCCTGTCTCTCCCTAGTGTATAATCGGAGGCCTGTCTCCCTGTCTCTCCCTAGTGTATAATCGGAGGCCTGTCTCTCCCTAGTGTATAATCGGAGGCCTGTCTCTCTCTAGTGTATAATCGGAGGCCTGTCTCTCTCTAGTGTATAATCGGAGGCCTGTCTCTCCCTAGTGTATAATCTGAGGCCTGTCTCTCCCTAGTGTATAATCGGAGGCCTGTCTCCCTGTCTCTCCCTAGTGTATAATCGGAGGCCTGTCTCCCTGTCTCTCCCTAGTGTATAATCGGAGGCCTGTCTCTCCCTAGTGTATAATCGGAGGCCTGTCTCCCTGTCTCTCCCTAGTGTATAATCGGAGGCCTGTCTCTCCCTAGTGTTTAATCGGAGGCCTGTCTCTCTCTAGTGTATAATCGGAGGCCTGTCTCTCCCTAGTGTATAATCGGAGGCCTGTCTCCCTGTCTCTCCCTAGTGTATAATCTGAGGCCTGTCTCCCTGTCTCTCCCTAGTGTATAATCGGAGGCCTGTCTCCCTGTCTCTCCCTAGTGTATAATCGGAGGCCTGTCTCTCCCTAGTGTATAATCTGAGGCCTGTCTCTCCCTAGTGTATAATCGGAGGCCTTTCTCTCTCTAGTGTATAATCGGAGGCCTTTCTCTCTCTAGTGTATAATCGGAGGCCTGTCTCTCCCTAGTGTATAATCGGAGGCCTGTCTCTCCCTAGTGTATAATCGGAGGCCTGTCTCTCCCTAGTGTATAATCGGAGGCCTGTCTCCCTGTCTCTCCCTAGTGTATAATCGGAGGCCTGTCTCCCTGTCTCTCTCTAGTGTATAATCGGAGGCCTGTCTCTCCCTAGTGTATAATCAGAGGCCTGTCTCTCTCTAGTGTATAATCGGAGACCTGTCTCCCTGTCTCTCCCTAGTGTATAATCGGAGGCCTGTCTCTCTCTAGTGTTTAATCGGAGGCCTGTCTCTCCCTAGTGTATAATCGGAGGCCTGTCTCCCTGTCTCTCCCTAGTGTATAATCGGAGGCCTGTCTCTCCCTAGTGTATAATCGGAGGCCTGTCTCTCCCTAGTGTATAATCGGAGGCCTGTCTCTCCCTAGTGTATAATCGGAGGCCTGTCTCTCCCTAGTGTATAATCGGAGGCCTGTCTCCCTGTCTCTCCCTAGTGTATAATCGGAGGCCTGTCTCTCCCTAGTGTATAATCGGAGGCCTGTCTCTCCCTAGTGTATAATCGGAGGCCTGTCTCTCTCTAGTGTATAATCGGAGGGCTGTCTCTCCCTAGTGTGGAGGCCTGTCTCCTCTAGTGTATAATCGGAGGCCTGTCTCCCTGTCTCTCCCTAGTGTATAATCGGAGGGCTGTCTCTCCCTAGTGTATAATCGGAGGCCTGTCTCCCTGTCTCTCTCTAGTGTATAATCGGAGGCCTGTCTCCCTGTCTCTCCCTAGTGTATAATCGGAGGCCTGTCTCTCTCTAGTGTATAATCGGAGGCCTGTCTCTCTCTAGTGTATAATCGGAGGCCTGTCTCTCCCTAGTGTATAATCGGAGGCCTGTCTCCCTGTCTCTCCCTAGTGTATAATCGGAGGCCTGTCTCTCTCTAGTGTATAATCGGAGGGCTGTCTCTCCCTAGTGTATAATCGGAGGCCTGTCTCTCTCTAGTGTATAATCGGAGGCCTGTCTCCCTGTCTCTCCCTAGTGTATAATCGGAGGCCTGTCTCCTCTAGTGTATAATCGGAGGCCTCTCCCTAGTGTATAATCGGAGGCCTGTCTCCCTGTCTCTCCCTAGTGTATAATCGGAGGCCTGTCTCTCTCTAGTGTATAATCGGAGGGCTGTCTCTCCCTAGTGTATAATCGGAGGCCTGTCTCCCTGTCTCTCCCTAGTGTATAATCGGAGGCCTGTCTCTCCCTAGTGTATAATCGGAGGCCTGTCTCTCTCTAGTGTATAATCGGAGGCCTGTCTCTCTCCCTAGTGTATAATCGGAGGCCTGTCTCTCTCTAGTGTATAATCGGAGGCCTGTCTCCCTGTCTCTCCCTAGTGTATAATCGGAGGCCTGTCTCTCTCTAGTGTATAATCGGAGGCCTGTCTCCCTGTCTCTCTCTAGTGTTTAATCGGAGGCCTGTCTCTCTCTAGTGTTTAATCGGAGGCCTGTCTTCCTGTCTCTCCCTAGTGTATAATCGGAGGCCTGTCTCTCCCTAGTGTATAATCGGAGGCCTGTCTCCCTCTCTCTCCCTAGTGTATAATCGGAGGCCTGTCTCCCTGTCTCTCCCTAGTGTATAATCGGAGGTCTGTCTCTCCCTAGTGTATAATCGGAGGCCTGTCTCTCTCTAGTGTATAATCGGAGGCCTGTCTCCCTGTCTCTCTCTAGTGTATAATCGGAGGCCTGTCTCCCTGTCTCTCCCTAGTGTATAATCTGAGGCCTGTCTCCCTGTCTCTCCCTAGTGTATAATCGGAGGCCTGTCTCTCTCTAGTGTATAATCTGAGGCCTGTCTCCCTGTCTCTCTCTAGTGTATAATCGGAGGCCTGTCTCCCTGTCTCTCCCTAGTGTATAATCGGAGGCCTGTCTCTCCCTAGTGTATAATCGGAGGCCTGTCTCTCCCTAGTGTATAATCGGAGGCCTGTCTCTCCCTAGTGTATAATCGGAGGCCTGTCTCTCTCTAGTGTGTAAACGGAGGCCTGTCTCGCTCTAGTGTATAATCGGAGGCCTGTCTCTCCCTAGTGTATAATCGGAGGCCTGTCTCTCCCTAGTGTATAATCGGAGGCCTGTCTCTCCCTAGTGTATAATCGGAGGCCTGTCTAGTGTGTCGGAGGCCTGTCTCTCTCTAGTGTATAATCGGAGGCCTGTCTCCCTGTCTCTCTCTAGTGTATAATCGGAGGCCTGTCTCTCTAGTGTATAATCGGAGGCCTGTCTCCCTGTCTCTCCTAGTGTATAATCGGAGGCCTGTCTCTCTGTATCCCCTCTAGTGTTTAATCGGAGGCCTGTCTTCCTGTCTCTCTCTAGTGTATAATCGGAGGCCTGTCTCTCCCTAGTGTATAATCGGAGGCCTGTCTCCCTCTCTCTCCCTAGTGTATAATCGGAGGCCTGTCTCCCTGTCTCTCCCTAGTGTATAATCGGAGGTCTGTCTCTCCCTAGTGTATAATCGGAGGCCTGTCTCTCTCTAGTGTATAATCGGAGGCCTGTCTCTCTCTAGTGTATAATCGGAGGCCTGTCTCCCTGTCTCTCCCTAGTGTATAATCTGAGGCCTGTCTCCCTGTCTCTCCCTAGTGTATAATCGGAGGCCTGTCTAGTGTATAATCTGAGGCCTGTCTCTCTAGTGTATAATCGGAGGCCTGTCTCCCTGTCTCTCCCTAGTGTATAATCGGAGGCCTGTCTCTCCCTAGTGTATAATCGGAGGCCTGTCTCTCCCTAGTGTGTAAACGGAGGCCTGTCTCTCTCTAGTGTGTAAACGGAGGCCTGTCTCGCTCTAGTGTATAATCGGAGGCCTGTCTCTCCCTAGTGTATAATCGGAGGCCTGTCTCCCTGTCTCTCCCTAGTGTATAATCTGAGGCCTGTCTCCCTGTCTCTCTCTAGTGTATAATCGGAGGCCTGTCTCTCCCTAGTGTATAATCAGAGGCCTGTCTCTCCCTAGTGTATAATCGGAGGCCTGTCTTCCTGTCTCTCCCTAGTGTATAATCGGAGGCCTGTCTCTCCCTAGTGTATAATCAGAGGCCTGTCTCTCCCTAGTGTATAATCGGAGGCCTGTCTCTCCCTAGTGTATAATCGGAGGCCTGTCTTCCTGTCTCTCCCTAGTGTATAATCGGAGGCCTGTCTCTCCCTAGTGTATAATCAGAGGCCTGTCTCTCCCTAGTGTATAATCGGAGGCCTGTCTCCCTGTCTCTCCCTAGTGTATAATCGGAGGCCTGTCTTCCTGTCTCTCCCTAGTGTATAATCAGAGGCCTGTCTCTCTCTAGTGTATAATCGGAGGCCTGTCTCCCTGTCTCTCCCTAGTGTATAATCGGAGGCCTGTCTCTCCCTAGTGTATAATCGGAGGCCTGTCTCTCCCTAGTGTATAATCGGAGGCCTGTCTCTCTCTAGTGTATAATCTGAGGCCTGTCTCTCCCTAGTGTATAATCGGAGGCCTGTCTCTCTCTAGTGTATAATCGGAGGCCTGTCTCTCCCTAGTGTATAATCAGAGGCCTGTCTCTCTCTAGTGTATAATCGGAGGCCTGTCTCCCTGTCTCTCTCTAGTGTATAATCTGAGGCCTGTCTCCCTGTCTCTCCCTAGTGTATAATCGGAGGCCTGTCTCCCTGTCTCTCCCTAGTGTATAATCGGAGGCCTGTCTCCCTGTCTCTCCCTAGTGTATAATCTGAGGCCTGTCTCTCCCTAGTGTATAATCGGAGGCCTGTCTCTCTCTAGTGTATAATCGGAGGCCTGTCTCCCTGTCTCTCTAGTGTATAATCTGGAGGCCTGTCTCCCTGTCTCTCCCTAGTGTATAATCGGAGGCCTGTCTCCCTGTCTCTCACTAGTGTATAATCTTAGGCCTGTCTCTCTCTAGTGTATAATCTGAGGCCTGTCTCCTGTTCTCCCTAGTGTATAATCGGAGGCCTGTCTCTCTCTCTAGTGTATAATCGGAGGCCTGTCTCTCTCTAGTGTATAATCGGAGGCCTGTCTCTCCCTAGTGTATAATCGGAGGCCTGTCTCTCCCTAGTGTTTAATCGGAGGCCTGTCTCTCTCTAGTGTATAATCGGAGGCCTGTCTAGTGTATAATCGGAGGCCTGTCTCTCTCTAGTGTATAATCGGAGGCCTGTCTCTCCCTAGTGTTTAATCGGAGGCCTGTCTCTCCCTAGTGTATAATCGGAGGCCTGTCTCTCCCTAGTGTTTAATCGGAGGCCTGTCTCTCTCTAGTGTATAATCGGAGGCCTGTCTCTCTCTAGTGTATAATCGGAGGCCTGTCTCTCTCTAGTGTATAATCGGAGGCCTGTCTCTCCCTAGTGTTTAATCGGAGGCCTGTCTCTCCCTAGTGTTTAATCGAGGCCTGTCTCTCCCTAGTGTATAATCGGAGGCCTGTCTCCTCTCTCTCCCTAGTGCATAATCGGAGGCCTGTCTCCTCTCTCTCCCTAGTGTATAATCGGAGGCCTGTCTCCCTGTCTCTCCCTAGTGTATAATCGGAGGCCTGTCTCCTGTCTCTCCCTAGTGTATAATCGGAGGCCTGTCTCTCTAGTGTATAATCGGAGGCCTGTCTCCCTGTCTCTCCCTAGTGTATAATCGGAGGCCTGTCTCTCCCTAGTGTATAATCTGAGGCCTGTCTCTCCCTAGTGTATAATCGGAGGCCTGTCTCTCCCTAGTGCTCTAATCGGGAGGCCTGTCTCTCCCTAGTGTATAATCGGAGGCCTGTCTCTCCCTAGTGTTTAATCGGAGGCCTGTCTCTCCCTAGTGTATATAATCGGAGGCCTGTCTCTCCCTAGTGTTTAATCGGAGGCCTGTCTCTCCCTAGTGTATAATCGGAGGCCTGTCTCTCCCTAGTGTTTAATCGGAGGCCTGTCTCTCCCTAGTGTATAATCTGAGGCCTGTCTCTCCCTAGTGTATAATCGGAGGCCTGTCTCTCCCTAGTGTATAATCGGAGGCCTGTCTCCCTGTCTCTCCCTAGTTGATAATCGGAGGCCTGTCTCTCCCTAGTGTATAATCTGAGGCCTGTCTCCCTGTCTCTCTCTAGTGTTTAATCGGAGGCCTGTCTCTCTCTAGTGTTTAATCGGAGGCCTGTCTCCCTGTCTCTCCCTAGTGTATAATCGGAGGCCTGTCTCTCCCTAGTGTATAATCGGAGGCCTGTCTCTCTCTAGTGTATAATCGGAGGCCTGTCTCCCTGTCTCTCTCTAGTGTATAATCGGAGGCCTGTCTCTCTCTAGTGTATAATCGGAGGCCTGTCTCTCCCTAGTGTTTAATCGGAGGCCTCTCTCTCCCTAGTGTATAATCGGAGGCCTGTCTCCCTGTCTCTCTCTAGTGTATAATCGGAGGCCTGTCTCTCTCTAGTGTATAATCTGAGGCCTGTCTCTGTCTTCTAGTGTATAATCGGAGGCCTGTCTCCTGTCTCTCTAGCTGATAATCGGAGGCCTGGGGAAGATAGACCTAGCAGATTGGAAGTCTAACACCCGTTTAGCACTGCGCTGTAGACAGTAATGTGGTTTGCTGGTTCTGGGAGGCTGTAGAGAGCTTCACTGAGGAGAGGAGAGGACGACTACTGCAGTTTGTTACCGGGTTCTACCAGAGTTCCACTACAGGGATTCAAGGCACTACAGGGTGGGTTACGCACCACCCCACATCACTATTAAAAAGAACAGCTATAACTAGAACAGTTGATGTTGTTCTAGAACAGTGATAACTAGAATGTGTTGTACATCAGTGATGTTGGTGTTCCTAGAACAGTGATAACTAGAATGTGTTGTACATCAGTAATGTTGGTGTTCTAGAACAGTGATAACTAGAATGTGTTCTAGAACAGTGATGTTGGTGTTCTAGAACAGTGATAACTAGAATGTGTTCTAGAACGGTGATAACTAGAATGTTGTACATCAGTAAAGTTTGTTCTAGAACAGTGCTAACTAGAATATGTTCTAGAACAGTGATGTTGGTGTTCTAGAACAGTGTTAACTAGAATGTGTTCTAGAACAGTGATAACTAGAATGTGTGTGTGTGTTCTGGAACAGTGATAACTAGAATGTTTTGTTCATCAGTGATGTTGCTGTTCTAGAACAGTGATAACCAGAATGTGTTGTACATCAGCAATGTTGGTGTTCTAGAACAGTGATAACTAGAATGTGTTCTAGAACAATGAGAACTAGAATGTGTTCTAGAACAATGATAACTACAATGTGTTGTACATCAGTAATGTTGGTGTTCTAGAACAGTGATAACTAGAATGTTTTGTTCATCAGTGATGTTGGTGTTCTAGAACAGTGATAACTAGAATGTGTTCTAGAACAATTATAACTAGAATATGTTCTAGAACAATGATAACTATAATGTGTTGTACATCAGTAATGTTGGTGTTCTAGAACAGTGATAACTAGAATGTTCATCAGTGATGTTGGTGTTCTGGAACAGTGATAACCAGAATGTGTTGTACATCAGTAATGTTGGTGTTCTAGAACAGTGATAACTAGAATGTGTTGTACATCAGTGATGTTGGTGTTCTAGAACAGTGATGGTGGTGTTCTAGAACAGTGATAACTAGAATGTGTTGTTCATTAGTAATGTTGGTGTTCTAGAACAGTGATAACTAGAATGTGTTGTTCATTAGTAATGTCGGTGTTCTAGAACAGTGATAACTAGAATGTGTTGTTCATTAGTAATGTTGGTGTTCTAGAACAGTGATAACTAGAATGTAAACTGAACGAAGTACAAGATG